>NC_073405.1:3694221-3736721 GCF_028641065.1 Leucoraja erinaceus | reverse complement strand
GTTTGCTAAGTTCTCACGGTTCTCAGCTGGTATAGTCGCCACAAACCCGTGTGTGAAACAGCAGTGTTAGTGTGGGGCTGGATCATCAATAGAGCCTGCAACATACCCTAGTGAGACCAAATGCCCTCAGGTACACAAAGAATGATCAGTCTGCAGTAACTTTCCTTTCACAACCCTTCCCCCACGTTTTATAGGGGTTGTAGGGACTGTATTAGAGTTATAGAAAGATACAGCGTGGAAACAGGCCCTTCGGCCCAACTTGGCCATATCGGCTAACATGTCCCAGCTACACAAGTCCTTCCTGCCTGCGTTTGATCCATACGCCTATAAACCTGTCCTATCCATGTACCTGTCTAATAGTTTCATAAATGTTGCGATAGTCCCAGCCTCAACTACCTCCTCTGGCAGCCCGTTCCGTACATCCGTCGCCCTCTATGTGAAAAAAGTTACCCCTCTGATTCCTATTAAACCTTTTCCCCTTCACATTAAAACCCATGTCCTCTGGTCCTCGATTCCCCTACTCTGGGCAAGGGACTCTGTGCATCTACCCGAAGATAGACGCAAAAAGCTGGAGTAACTCAGCGGGACAGGCAGCATCTCTGGAGAGAAGGAATGGGTGACGTTTGGGGTCGAGACCTTTCTTCTCGTCCCGAAATGTCGCCCATTCCTTCTCTCCAGAGATGCCGCCTGTCCCGCTGAGCTACTCCAGTTTTGTGCGTCTATCTTCGGTTTAAAGCAGCATCTGCAGTTCCTTCCTACGGGATCTATCAACCCCATCTACCCATTGCATGTATTAAGAAACAGTGGATTAAAATGATTCTTTCATGTTTCAGAGGTTCACTGTACAGCCACCACATTCCAGTGTTCCAACAGCAGCTGCATCAATAAATACAATGCAGAGTGTGACGGTATCATCGACTGTGCTTCAGGCTCTGACGAGTTCAACTGCGGTGAGTACACTCATCCCTCTTCCTTGCAAAAGGATTTGAGTATAGGAGCAGGGAGGTTCTACTGCAATTGTACAGGGTCTTGGTGAGACCACACCTGGAGTATTGCGTACAGTTTTTGGTCTCCAAATCTGAGGAAGGACATTATTGCCATAGAGGGAGTGCAGAGAAGGTTCACCAGACTGATTCCTGGGATGTCAGGACTGTCTTATGAAGAAAGACTGGATAGACTTGGTTTATACTCTCTAGAATTTAGGAGATTGAGAGGGGATCTTATAGAAACTTACAAAATTCTTAAGGGGTTGGACAGGCTAGATGCAGGAAGATTGTTCCCGATGTTGGGGAAGTCCAGGACAAGGGGTCACAGCTTAAGGATAAGGGGGAAATCCTTTAAAACCGAGATGAGAAGAACTTTTTTTTCACACAGAGAGTGGTGAATCTCTGGAACTCTCTGCCACAGAGGGTAGTTGAGGCCAGTTCATTGGCTATATTTAAGAGGGTTAGATGTGGCCCTTGTGGCTAAGGGAATCAGGGGGTATGGAGAGAAGGCAGGTACGGGATACTGAGTTGGATGATCAGCCATGATCATATTGAATGGCGGTGCAGGCTCGAAGGGCCGAATGACTACTCCTGCACCTGTTTCTATGTTTCTATGTTTCTATCCCATCCACTACACCAGGGATTGTAGAATCAGACCACACGTCTGCCCCTTCCCCATGGATTGTCACCTTGACGTGGTGGAGAAGCTCGTGTGGACCTGAGATCCTGAGAGCGATGCCGTCTGGAGCTATGCTCCTGGTAGGGCCACCCATGGCGGTAAGGTGGAGGGGGAGGTCTCTGACAAAAAGCAATCCAACCAAGACCTCAACGGTGGAACAGGCGGAGGACAATGGCTGACCTTAGTGGAGGAACATGTCACAACAGCTGCGAAGGCGGATGGATGAAGGCTGCGGTAGAAAAGGGTCTCCGGTCGTCTTGGACTCCATGCCACTGGATCCTGACCCAGATCTGTCAAGGACCCGTGGGGTTGGCTGTCTCTGCACCAGTCTCCCCACGTTAAACAAAGTCACGCACAGGCGTCCTCCATGAGAGGACACTCATACTCGTTTCGAGTGACCACCTATGAATTACTGAATAAACTGTAGCGGGTCTATAGTTTGAAGTAACAAGGTTCACAAGTTTACGTTATAGGAGTAGAATTAGGCCATTCGGCCCATCATGTCTACTCCATCATTCAATCATGGCCTCCTAACCCCATTTCCCTTTCTCCCCATAACTCTTGACACCCGTTCCAATCAAGAATCTGTCTATCTCTGCCTTAAAAATATCCACTGACTTGGCCTCCACAGCCCTCTGTGACAGTGAGTTCCACAGATTCACTACCCTCTGACTAAAGAAGTTCCTCCTTGCTTCCTTTCTAAAAGAGCGCCTTTTAATTCTGAAGCTGTGACCTGTGGTCCTAGACTCTCCCACCAGTGGAAACATCCTCTCCACATCCACTATATCTATGCTTAAGTTCCAAAGCAATCCCCCCTCAACCTTCTGAACTCCAGCGAGTACAGGCCCAGTGCTGTCAAACACTCAACATATGCTAACCCACTTATTCCTGGAATCAATCTTGTAAACCTCCTCTGTACCCTCTCTGGATCCAGCACACCCTTCCTCAAATATGGGGCTTGACCAGTGCCTTATAGAGCCTCAGCATTGCATCTCTGTTTTTATGTTCCAGTCCTCTTGATATAAATGCCAGCATTGAAGTTTCCTTCCTACCGATTCGACTTGAGAATTAACTTTATGAGAGTCCTGCACCAGCACTCCCAAGTCCCTTTGCACCTCCGATATCTGGATTCTCTCTCTATTTAGAAAATAACCTACACCTTGATTCTTATTACCAAAATGTATGGCTTCACATTTTGCTACATTTGCCATCGACAGTGAGCACATGAGGACTTAACACAGCACAAGCCATACGTTCCTGCTTGCAATTGTCACACGAAGTGAATGAATGAATGAATGAAAGAATGAAAGAATGAAAGAAAGAAAGAAATGTCAAAGCACCACAATCTGGTTTTGGAGATCTTTATTCATGAAAGAAATGTCAAAGCACCACAATCTGGTTTTGGAGATCTTTATTCATTTATTCGAGCTGTCTTTAACGCTCCATCTACATTTTATGCTGCCGGGAACCTTGTAACTGAGCCGACTTTTGTTTGTAGATTGTGGAGATACATCTCTAACGGTGGGCACGAAGATTGTGGGTGGAGAAGGCAGTGCCCTTGGAGAGTTCCCCTGGCAGACGAGTCTCCATGCAACGTGGAAAGGGCACGTGTGTGGAGGGACGCTGATCTCCCCAACATGGGTGGCCACTGCCGCCCACTGCGTTCTACGGTATGTAATAACAAGTCTCTGACAGATACCAGGCCCTTGCCGATATATATGCATGTTATGAGGAACAATTTATTTTAGTCAGAGGGTGGTGAATCTGTGGAACTCATTGCCACAGTAGGCTGCGGAGGCCAAGTCAGTGGGTATTTTTAACGCAGAGAGGACATGACTTGAGAATTAAGGGACAGAAGTTTAGGGGTGACATGAGGGGGAACTTCTTTACTCAGAGAGTGGTAGCTGTGTGGAATGAGCTTCCAGTGGAAGTGGTGGAGGCAGGTTCGATTTTATCATTTAAAAATAAATTTATATTAGGTATATGGACGGGAAAGGAATGGAGGGTTATTGTCTGAGTGCAGGTAGATGGGACTAGGGGAGAATAAGTGTTCGGCACGGACTAGAAGGGCCGAGATGGCCTGTCTCCGTGCTGTAATTGTTATATGGTTATATAGATAGATTCTTGATTAGTACGGGTGTGAGGGGTTCACCTTTGCAGATTCACCACCCTCTGACTAAAGGACTTCTGTAAATAAATATCTGTAAGAACAAGCTCAGTAACAATGGGCATACCCACCATGGCTGCAAGCACACCTGTTATAAAGAGAGGGGGGGGGGGGGGTAAAATTAACTATGAGACATAAGAACAATTAACTTGTTCACTGTTTTTTTACACGATTGGCCGTGTATACTTGGGCGTGGCACTGAAATAGAATGGGAGTGGAATACACAGAGGGTGGTGAATCTGTGGAATTCATTGTCACAGACGGCTGTGGAGGCAAAAATCATAGGCTGTTTTTAAAGCGGAGATGGCCAGGTACTTGATTAGAACGGGCATCAAAGGTTATGGGGAGAAGGCAGAAGAATGGGGCATGGGAGGGGAAGGTAGATCAGCCAAGATTGAATGGTGGAGTAGACGCGATGGGCCGAATGGCCTAATTCTGCTCCCGTGACTTGGGGCTTTCAAGTGGGGTTTTCAAATAACGAGCAAAATGTTTGACCCACTTTTCCTTTTGCAGTAAGAAGAATCCGGATTATTGGCTCGGGTTCCTGGGAACAGTTTATCGCACGGGATGGAACGGCACCAGAGTCACCTTCAAGAGAATCATCATCCATCCACAATTCAACGTCTACAGCCTGGACAATGACATTGCCCTAATGGAACTGACTCAGCCTGTAACCCTCTCCAGCATCATCCAGCCAGCCTGCCTACCTTCACTGTCCCACATGTTCTCAGAGGCAATGAAATGTTTTATTACAGGCTGGGGCACTACATCAGAAGGGGGTAGGCACCACTTTATCTGAGCTTCTGTACAGCCAAGCGTTATAGTATTATTGAAACATACAAGATTATTAAGGGTTCAAGAAGGAACTGCAGATGGTGGAGAATCGAAGGTAGACAAAATTGCTGGAGAAACTCAGCGGGTGCGGCAGCATCTGTGGAGCGAAGGAGAGAGGACTTTTTTTTCCCCCCTTCGCTCCATAGATGCTGCCGCACCCGCTGTGTTTCTCCAGCAATTTTGCCTAACTAAGATTATTAAGGGTTTGGACGCGCTAGAGGCAGGAAACATGTTCCTGGTTGATGGGGGGAGTCCAGAACCAGGAGCCACAGTTTAAGAATAAGGAGTAAGCCATTTGGAACGGAGACGAGGAAACACGTTTTCACACAGAGAGTTGTGAGTCTGTGGAATTCTCTGTCTCAGAGGCTGGTTCTCCGGATACTTTCAAGAGAGAGTTAGATAGGGCTCTTGAAGAATAACGGAGTCAGGGGATATGGGGAGAAGGCAGGAACGGGGTACTGATTAGGGATGATCAGCCATGATCACATTGAATGGCGGTGCTGGCTCGAAGGGCCGAATGGCCTACTCCTGCACCTATTGTCTATTATCTATAGTGTAATATTGGGATTGGGTCCGTATAACTCGTTGTCACCCAACCCACAGCCACAAATGGACCGTTTCTTTGATCATCGTTACTTTTTTTTGCATTTCATTTCATTTATTTGTTCTATATCTCCCTATATCACTGTATATATCTCTTGTTATAGAAATATAGAAACATAGAAATTAGGTGCAGGAGTAGGCCATTCGGCCCTTTGAGCCTGCACCGCCATTGAATATGATCATGGCTGATCATCCAACTCAGTATCCCGTACCTGCCTTCTCTCCATACCCCCTGATCCCCTTAGCCACAAGGGCCACATCTAACTCCCCCTTAAATATAGCCAATGAACTGGCCTCGACTACCCTCTGCGGCAGAGAGTTCCAGAGATTCACCACTCTCTGTGTGAAAAAAGTTCTTCTCATCTCGGTTTTAAAGGATTTCCCCCTTATCCTTAAGCTGTGACCCGTTGTCCTGGACTTCCCCAACATCGGGAGCAATCTTCCTGCATCTAGCCTGTCCAACCCCTTACGAATTTTGTAAGTTTCTATAAGACCGTATCACCATATATATCTCTTCCCTTTACCCTGACTCTATAAGTCTGAAGAAGGGTCATAGAAACATAGAAAATAGGTGCAGGCGTAGGCCATTCGGCCCTTTGAGCCTGCACTGCCATTCAATATGATCATGGCTGATCTCGACCTGATGCTGATTTAATTTGAGATGAGGTTTATTTCAAACTGCGGAGGGTGCGAGTGGGAGACGGGAGATGGGGCTGAGATAAGGATCACCGATCCACTCAAGCTTGTTCAAGAAGGAAAACTGCAGACGCTGGAAAAATCGAAGGTAGATAAAAATGCTGGAGAAACTCAGCGGGTGAGGCAGCGTCTATGGAGCGAAGGAATAGGCGACGTTTCGGGTCGAGACCCTTCCTCTGCTCCATAGATGCTGCCCCACCCGCTGAGTTTCCGGAAGGGTCCGAAGGCACCTTGAAGGTTGAAGGCCTGAGGTAGCGAAGGTAGACACAAAATGCTGGAGTAACTCAGCGGGACGGGCTCAAAATGCTGGCGTATGCTATAAATAAAATAACCTGTAGAGGGAGTCACAGGGTTCACATGAGGAGGATGGTGCTGATCTTTAAGGCAAGGCAGAGACAAGTGTGTATATCCCTTTAAATTCCTCTTTTTTTTTTAAATTATATGATATTCTCTTTCTCTCTATTTCTGGCTTTCCTTACTTTCTTTTTTTACTATTAAGTTTTATTTACCCCCCCCCCATCTCCCTTCTGTTTTTTGTTTTTTTTTCTCTTTCTTGTTTTTTGTGCTAAATTGTATGTATGCACTGAGTACAAGCAGCTTTCAGTTTCACTGTACATGTATAGTGACAATAAATGGCATATCTATCTATATCTATATCTATTAAATTTAAAATAAGAATTTGTACATGAAATTCATTCATTCAAAAAAAAAAGACGCTGGACAAAACTCAGCGGGTGCAGCAGCATCTGTGGAGCGAAGGAAATTTTGTTGCCGCGCAGTCCTACATGTAGTAAAAATGACAAAAAGCACACAATTAACATCCACCACGGTGAGTTCACCAGGCACCTCCTCACTGTGATCGGGCCGAAACCAAGGAAATAGGCAACGTTTCGGGCCGAAACCCTTCCGGGTTTCGGCCCGAAACGTTGCCTATTTCCTTTGCTCCATAGATGCTGCTGCACCCGCTGAGTTTCTCCAGCATTTTTGCCTACCTTTGATTTTCCAACATCTGCAGTTTCTTCTTAAACAAACTGTATGAAAGCTGGCTCAGCTTTACGGAAACTTTACACTGGCACCAGCTCTGTGGGGGAATGTATACACCGTCGGCAATAGCTAGTGCGGGAATATGTACGGTTCGATTCTTGTGTTGCAGCGGCGTGAAAGAGATGGCACGGTGCTTTGAGTCAAATAATCTCTTTCTCACTAATAGATTAACAACATAGGAGCAGAATGAGGCTATTTGGACCTTCAAGTCTACTCCGCCATTCAATCAGGGCTGATCTCTCTTTCCCTCTCAACCCCATTCTCCTGCCCCCCCCCCCCCCCCCCCTCCCTGACACCTGTAATGTAGGAGATAGCGTGTGACTTGTGCACAATTGTTTAAGAGGTAATTAATCTTTCCCTGGGGTCAAGGAAAGATCATTTGCACCAATCTCCACGCACAAGAAGCGCAAGACAGACATCATTGTATGCAGCTGCCGAGAAGTGTATTCACTTAACCCTGAAGAGTTTCGGCCCGAAACATTGCCTATTTCCTTCGCTCCACAGATGCTCAGATTCAGATTCAGATTCGGATTCAGATTCAGATTCACCCGCTGAGTTTCTCCAGCACTTATGTCTACCTATTAAAAATCAGGACCTCCCGTGGAAATGTAACATTTGAAGAATAATTTTCACAAATATACATATTTTGTTAAATGCCGGTGTGTGTGTGATTTTTCTGCCTGTCCGACAAATTGTAAACATGCTGGCGAAGGATATCAGTAAGTATATTTGTTTCACTTTGGACAAGTACAACTTAGTACAACTGTTTTGCCCTTCGCAGGTTATTTGGCTTACGTGCTACAGAAGGCCGAGGTTGAAGTCATCAGGGATGACCTGTGCTGGAAACTGTATGGTAGCCAGGTCACTGACAGGATGCTGTGTGCTGGTAAAGTGGCAGGCGGTGTGGATTCATGTCAGGTAAGCGATCCGAGCCCCGCTCACTCCCTCTTCTCCCCTCTCCCCTCTCCCGTCAGGAGGCAAGAGGTACCCACTTGGACAGGAGGTCCAAGGGTCTGAAGAAGGGTCCCGACCCGACCTGAAAGGTCACCTGTTCCTTTTCTCCAGAGATGCTGCCTGACCCGCTGAGTTACTCCAGCACTTTGTGTCTATCTTTGGTATAAACCAGCATCTCCCTACGCAGGCAAGAGTTATCCATTGTAAAGAGATGAGACACAAAATGCTGGGGTAACTCAGTGGGACAGGCAGCAGCATCTCTGGATGGAAGGAATGGGTGACATTTCTGGTCGAGGACCTTCTTCAGACTCAGCAGGTGATGGAGGAGCAGGTAGGCACCGAGAAAACAAACGTGGCTGTGGCAGTGAGCCTGGGTTAAAGCATGATCGCAGAGCTGGAGAGCAGGAGGAATCAATAGACAATAGGTGCAGGAGTAGGCCATTTGGCCCTTCGAGCCAGCACCGCCATTCAATGTGATCATGGCTAGAATCACAGAGGGGGGAGGGGGGGGGGGGGGGAGCAGTGAAAGAGTGTTAAGCAAGTAAGTAAGTTTATTGGCCAAGTATTCACATACAAGGAATTTGCCTTGGTGCTCCGCCCACAAGTAACAACATGACGCACGGTGACAGTTACGAATGACTCAGAAAACACTAAACATTAATAATAATAAAACATTAATGATAAAACACCATTGATCAAGCATGAAGCGTGTTACAGAACTCTCGTCGGAGATAGGGGAACCTCTTCAAAGTAAACATACCATGAGGTCTGAAGAAGGGTCTCAACTCGAAACAGCACTCGTACCATCTACCCAGAGATGCTGCCTGTCCCGCTGAGTTACTCCAGCATTTTGTGTCTATCCATTATAAAGAGGTCCGTTAAACAAGGGTACAATGTACGTCTGAACTGAAGACACAATGGTGCAGCCCATGAGCATTGTGTATTGAGGTAGTAATCCAACCTGTGGTGTTTCCTTCTGCCTTCTGTGTAGTAATAGTGGATTTGTGGAAAAGCCCTTAATGGGCTTGCCCCCACCTACATCAAAAGTCTGCTCACCCCCACACCTCCTCCAATTCCCTCAGATCGGCCGACTTGGGGTTACTGAACATCCCGCTGTCTGGGCACAAGCTCAGGGGCGACCGCGCCTTTTGCGGTTGCAGCTCCTAGACTGTGGAACAGCATCATCCCCCCTTCCCATCACAACTGCCCCCTCCATCGACTCCTTTAAGTCGAGACTTAAAACTCATCTCTACTCCCAAGCCTTTCTTGACGTCCTCCGAGCGAGGGCTATATGTTTGTATTTATGTATGTACTTAATCTATGAACCACTGTTGTATAACGATAGTACCTCCACCAATGTAAAGCTCTTTGGCCAACGAGAGTTGTTTCTTAAATGTGCTATGTAAATAAAAGTGACTTGACAGGATAAGGGGGAAATCCTTTAAAACCGAGATGAGAAGAACTTTTTTCACACAGAGAGTGGTGAATCTCTGGAACTCTCTGCCACAGAGAGTAGTTGAGGCCAGTTCATTGGCTATATTTAAGAGGGAGTTAGATGTGGCCCTTGTGGCTAAGGGGATCAGGGGGTATGGAGAGAAGGCAGGTACGGGATGCTGAGTTGGATGATCAGCCATGATCATATTGAATGGCGGTGCAGGCTTGAAGGGCCGAATGGCCGACTCGTGCACCTAATTTCTATGTTTCTATTGACTTGATTTGTGTTCGCAGGGAGATTCCGGTGGCCCACTGATTTGCCGGGAAGATTCGGGAAAGTGGTTCCTCTTTGGAATTACAAGTTGGGGAGATGGCTGCGCGAGGGTGAATGCCCCTGGGGTCTACAGCAGAGTCACAGCCCTCAGACGTTTCATTGCCCACTACGTTTTCTGAAGGTTGAGGATTTGCAATTATTTCTGATTCACCGAAGGCTTTGGGGTTTCGATGCAGAACGCAGGAGCTGTGGAGACGTGAATTCTCTTGGTTTTCGACAGTCTGTGATCACTCCCTTCAGTCTTCAACGCCTCCAATTCTTTTATTTGTGAATGAGATTAAGGAATTCTTTGAAATGTAATATATATGAAGGTGATCTTTTGGTGTCTTTTTTAAACTGCTCTGTTTATGCTTTTTTTGCTTCTGACACACCAAATGAGATAATAGATATCATTCTTGTATCTTATCTAGTGTGAAATACCCCCAAATATATCTGTTGTTGGTTTTTATGTGCTACAATTTGAGGATGAACAACTCCTAGTTACAAACCGTAGGATACAGTGGAGATTTCTGTTTATTCTCTGCATAGCACCAATTTTAACATCGCCTTGTGTCTGCTCTTCAGGTCATTTCATTCAGTAGTGTCAGGGCGGAAAGGAAAATACTTGCAATAACTCTTCTGGAAAACTAGATTTTGGTTTTGGTGATATAACTGAATGAAAATGTAAGGTGCCGTGATCGGGTCATGAACCTACCAAATAACAGTGAGAATCTTATGCATATACGTAGAAACATAGAAAATAGGTGCAGGAGTAGGCCGTTCGGCCCTTCGAGCCTGCACCGCCATTCAATATGATCATGGCTGATCATCCAACTCAGTATCCTAAATCACTGACAGTATTTTCGGGATCAGAAGACACACATACGGTAATCACATTGAGAATACTATCAGGTAAGGGCTGATGCATTATCTTAGGTGTGTGTACGTTATTCATCGGCAAATCATAGTTTACTGGGAGACGCGAAACGTCTCCTATCCCTGTTCTCCAGAGATGCTGCCAGACCCGCTAAGTTACTCCAGTACTTTGTGTCTGGTTTTGTAAACCAGCGTCTGCAGTTCCTTGTGTCCCCCTTGGTTTCATTGGCCCTTTGAATTGAAATAAGCATTTCTGTACAATTGGCAAAGGCGAAATAATGTGTATATCCCAAAAGAGTTAAAAATGTGTTCAATTTAGGCCCATGGTTGAAAATCTACCGCTGGGTGAGTGGAAAAAACATTGCTTCCAAAGAACTACCAAGTATTGGTTTTCACACCAAAGATTATGAGCTGGGGTTTAATACAGGGGTAATAATCATTACAACTTCTAGGGTTTTAGCAAGCCAAAGCCTCAGGTTCGCTTCTATGCTGGAAGCTCTCAGGCCTTGTACTGAAGCCTAAATGCCAAAACCAAAACTGGAATGGTTTGTAAAATAAGAAGCACAGAGCTACTGAAAGCAAGAAGTTTAGTAGAATTCACGTTAGATGGTAAATTGACAGAAGAACACTCCAAAGAGGGAAGAAGCCATTGTAACAAAAGCATTTTTATACCAATAATAACATCTTTATAGCAATAAAAATAACATAACATAAAAATAATGAGCAGAAAGCTAGTTGGGATAGGAATGATTATAGATGGTTACTGTGGTGGGGGCGGCATGGTGGCCCAGTGGTAGAGTTGCTGCCTTACAGCGCCAGAGACCTGCGCTAGATCCTGACTACGGGTGCTGTCTGTACGGAGTTTGCATGTTCTCCATGTGACCGTGTGGGTTTTCTCCGGGAGCTCCGGTTTCCTCCCACATTCCAAAGACGTGCAGATTTATAGGTTAATTGACTAGGTTAAAATTGTAAATTGTCCTTAGTGTTGGATAGTGCTAGTGTAGTCATTAGAGATAGTCCAGCCAGTGAAGATCCGGAGGGCCAAATGGCCTGTTTCTGCGCTGTATCTCTAAAGTCTAAAGTAAAGTAAATCTGGATATAGCTTATGCTAGAATGAGAGTCAAATATACCAGGATACAGGAAAATCGAAAAATAGAAAAATGGGAACTTTACAGCGAGACAGGAAAGTTTCTAAATATTGTGTAAATGTTTTGCTGGCTTCAGTTAAATTAGCTATGGATGGTAATGACATAGATAACTGCAACAATGGGAGATTCAAAGCTTCATATAATGTAATTCAAATATAATGGGTCAAAGAAAAATACATAATTTGCTAAAAGAATTAAGGATAATTTGGGAAAACATCACAAACTTAATAGATTTATAGAGATTTCGATGGAAATGCAAGCAATAAACCAAGAATAAAAAGGGTCTCGACCCGAAATGTCGCCTATTCCTTTTCTCCATAGATGCTGCCTCACTCGCTGAGTTACTCCAGCATCTGCAGTTCTTTCTTAAACCTAAAAAACTTGAGAATCATTTCAAACGGCCTTAGATATTTTCTTGAATAAATGTCAAAAGGTGATATGAATTGCGGTGTGTACTTCCAGGCTATGAAACTATGTGATGGCAGTATATGGATTATAACAGAAGGAAGACAGAAAATGCTCGAGTAACTCAGCGGGTCAGGCAGCATCTCTGGAGAGCATGGATGGGTGACTCTTCAGGTTGTGCACTATCTTCAGACCGATGGCAGTTCTCCAAAAATGCTGACCCACTGAGTTACTACAGCATTTTGTGGCTTAGTTGGCATGAACCAGCATCTGCAGTTCCTTGCTATTACATTATAATCTGAGCTGCAAATTGTGTCATTTGTAATTGGTGCAAGTGCATCTCAACTGTGTGAAACTGGACAAAAACATCTGATAAGCGGCTTTGTTTTATGATATGTGAATAAACACAGTAATAAAGAAAAATTCAAGGTATTTAACTCAATCTAACTGCACCTAATAAACAGTGAACAATTCAAAAACCAATGCTGACTTACTTGGTTTGATTATTATAGATTTATATTTAGTTTATATTTATTATTATTATTGTCACGTGTACAGGTACAGTGAAAGGTTTTTTCGTTTCGTGCTATCCAGTCTGCGGAAAGACATGATTACAATTGAGCCGTCCACAGTGTGCAGAAACAGGGTGCAGGGAATCACATTCAGTGCAAGATAAAGTCCAGTGAATAGTGGTAAATGGGCAGTACGCATGCGTTTACTCCTGCACCGCCGGGCAGTCTGAGTATTGTAGTCGTTATAGGATCTTCCTCGACCGCAGAACCACCCAATTTCCCTCTATTAATACTCTATTCCGCCTGGCAGAGCCGGTCCTCACCCTCAACAACTTCTCCTTTGACCTCCCACTGCCTCCAAGTCCAAGACACACTGATCTGTTTTGTAGTACATGCCTACTATGTTCTGTGTGTTGAAGCAACGCAAGAATTTCATTGTCCTATACAGGGACACATGACAATAAAGTCACTTGAACTTGAAGGCTACATTAGAGCTAGATAGGGCTCTTGAAGATAGCGGAGTCAGGGGGATATGGGGAGAAGGCAGGAACGGGGTGTTGATTATGGATGATCAGCCATGATCACATTGAACGGCGGTGCTGGCTTGAAGGGCCGTATAGCCTACTCCTGCACCTATTGTCTATTATCTAAGGTGTAGCTATGGGCGCCCACATGGGCCCCAGCTATGTCTGCCTCTTTGTAGGGGCATTGAATTCTCCCAATTTTGTTAGTCCTTGCCGTCTCCTCCCCTTTGTTAGCCCTCCTGCTGTCTCCTCCCATTTCCCATCCCCCAGCCTTCGGGCTCCTCCTCTTTTTCCTTTCTTCTCCCCGCCCCCCCACCCCCTATCAATCTGAAGAAGGGTTTCGGCCCGAAACGTTGCCTATTTCCTTCGTTCCATAGATGCTGCTGCACCCGCTGAGTTTCTCCAGTTTTTTTGTGTACCTTCTTTGTACGGTACGTTGAACAATCCCTGTTCCAGCCGTACACTGGCCCAATCCCTGAACACTATCTCCGATACATTAATGACTGTATCGGTGCTACCTCCTGCGCCCATGCAGAACTCATGGACTTCATCAACTTCATCGCCAATTTTCATCCTGCACTCAAATTTACTTGGACCGAACACCTCCCCCCCTTTCTTGATCTCACAGTCGCCATCACAAGAAATAGACCATTGACTGACGTCTATTACAAACCCACTGACTCCCACAACTATCCCGACTACACTTCTTCCCACCGTGCTTCCTGCAAAGACTCTATCCCCTGCTCCCAATTCCTCCGTCTACGCCGCATCTGTGCCCAAGATGAGGTGTTCCATACTAGAACATCCGAGATATCCTCATTATTTAGGGAATGGGGGTTCCCCTCTCCCATCATAGATGAGGCCCTCACTCGTGTCTTCTTGGTAGCCCCCAACTCCGCCCTTGCTACCCCTCCCCCTAGTTGCAACAGAGACAGAGTCCCCCTAGTCCTTACCTTCCACCCCATCAACCGTTGCATACAACACATAATCCTCTGAAATTTCCTCCTCCATAGCTTTCTGCTTTCCACAGACCGTTCCTTCCACAACTCTCTGGTTAACTCATTCCTTCC
Organism: Leucoraja erinaceus; assembly: GCF_028641065.1. Lineage (NCBI taxonomy): Eukaryota > Metazoa > Chordata > Chondrichthyes > Rajiformes > Rajidae > Leucoraja > Leucoraja erinaceus. Next base: position 3,722,476 of record NC_073405.1, on the reverse strand, counting down.
CAACCAAACCACCCCCTCCCCAGGTACCTTCCCCTGTAATCGCAGAAGATGCAACACCTGTCGCTATACCTCCTCCCTCGACTCTGTCCAGGGACCCCGACAGTTTTTTCAGGTTCACTTGCACCTCGTCCAACCTCATGTACTGTATCCATTGTTCAAGATGTGATTCTTATTTATCGGCGAGACCAAACGCAGACTGGGCGATCGTTGTGCGGAACACCTTTTCTCCGTTCGCCTGAACCTACCTGATCTACCGGTTGCTGGACACTTTCATTCTCCTTCCCATTCCTACACAGACTTTTCTGCCCTCGGTCTCCTCCATTGTCAAAGTGGGGCTAAACGCAAATTGAACGAACAGCATCTCATATTTCGCTTGGGCATCTTACGGCCCAGTGGTATGAATATTGATTTCTCTAGCTTCAGGTAGCCCTGGCATTCCTTCTCTCTCTATCAGCCATGATCACAATGGATGGCGGTGCTGGCTCAAAGTGCCGAATGGCCTCCTCCTGCACCTATTTTCTATGTTTCTATCCCTCCCCCACCCAAGTCGCACCAGCTTCTCGTTTTCATCCAACAAACACCTTACAATGGCCTGTTTCCTTTATCATCGTAACTTTTTTGCATATCGTTCATTCATTGTTCTTTATCTCTCTACATCACCGTCTCTATCTCTCGTTTCCATTATCCCTATCCAGTCTGAAGCAAAGATCTCTATGATAGATATGCCATTTATTGTCACTATACATGTACAGTGAAACTGAAAGCTGCTCGTACTCAGTGCATACATACAATTTATCACAAAAAACAAGAGACAGAAAAACAAAAAACAGAAGGGAGGGGGGGGGGGGGGGGGGGAATAGGTGCACAAATTCTGCGGCGCTACATTCATATATACATATATACAGATGGAAGTCCGTGTTGGGCGGTGTAGTCAGTGCATGTGTGAATTTGAATTTATAGTAGATATAATTCTCGGAAAGCATCTTATGTCTGAAGAATGGTCTCGGCCCGTAAACGTCGCCCATTCCTTCTCTCCAGAGATGCTGCCTGTCCCGCTGAGTTACTCCAGTTTTTTGTGTCCATCTACAGTGGGCATGAATTTCCCAGACACATTCTTATACCCATTCGACGCCGGGCATTCTGGGTATTGTAGTCGCAGGAGGATCCGCCATCAATAGCATGCATTTTGATCTACTGCGCATTTTGATTCTGGGTATTGTAGTCGCCGGAGGATCCGCCATCAATAGCATGCTCTTTGATCTACTGCGCATGCGTACGACCATTCGCCGCCGGGCAGTCTGGGTATTGTAGTCGCTAGAGGATCCGCCACTTGCAGCGTGATCGTTGATCTACAGTGCGCATGCGTATACCCATTCGCCGCCGGGCATTCTGGGTATTGTAGTCGTGAGTGCTCCGCCGCCTTTCGTGCGCAGGCGCAGTGTCATCCCGGCCAGTTACTGCAGCAACGAGCGCGCAGCCGTCGGCGCCATGGACAATTTCTCCTCAGATTTCTCCTCAGGCGCCCCGGGCGGAGGCAAGGTGGACGCGGGGACCATCATGGAGCAGGTGAAGCTGCAGATCGCCGTGGCCAACGCCCAGGAATTACTACAGGTTAGTGTTTGTTGTATTTCAGCGTGAACTTGCCGTCACTACACGGTGTGGGCGCGGCCTGCTCGACCGGAAACGTCCCGGCGTCTGATTGACAAGCAGTCTCGCCAATCAGAATGCAGCAGCCCGTCGGCCGCCCAATCAGCGCGTCGCGGAGGCGGGACATTCAGCGACCGTCTGACGTGGATGCAGGGCAAAGGTCACTGCGGGGTGAACCCACGTGCGGCCTGGAGCCTTTGCAAGGACATTTATACCAGAGATCCGCTATAGGATGTTACACAGAAAAGCGACTATAGGATCATTGATTTATACAATAGCAAATGTTACCAACTTGTTTATCCCTGAGGGAAATTGGAACATAGGAACAATAGGTGCAGGAATAGACCATTCGGCCCTTCCAGCCAGCACCGCCATTCAATGTGATCATAGCTGAACATCCAGTATCAGTACCCCGTTCCTGTTTTCCCCCCATATCCCCTGATTCCATTAGCCCTCAGAGCTGTATCTAACTCTCTCTTGAAAACATCCAGTGAATTGGACTCCACTGCCTTCTGTGGCAGCGATTCCACAGTTATCTAACTCTCTGAGGCAGGGAGAGAGAGGTGCAGTTAGGATGGCTCTTTGAGAGAGAATTACTGAAGTACGTTTTTTTCCCTCTCATTTATCATATTATTTTACATTGTGCTATGTTTAAATATTCTGTTGTGCTGCAGCAAGTAAGAATGTCATTGTTCTATCTGGGACATATGACAATATTGCTCTTTGCTCTTGTGGAGAAGGGGATGATTATGAGCACACATGGTAGTTCACAGTGTTTACTTCCCAGCTTGGACTCAGTGGAAATAGGGCCCTTGGCATACTGAGGCAGCGTTGACCAGCGATCACCCACCCTTTGCAAGGACATTTATATAATACCATATGATACCACCTTATTTATCCCAGAGGGAAATTAGAACATAAAAAAATAGGTGCAAGAGTAGGCCATTCGGCCCTTCGACCATTCAAAATGATCATGGCTGATCATACTAAATCAGTATCCTGTACCTGCTTTTTCTCCATATCCCTTGATTCCGTTAGCCCTATCTAGCCGTTAGAGCTAAATCTAACTCTCTTGCAAACATCCAGTAAATTGGCCTCCACTGCCTTCTACAATTCCACATATTCACAACTCTCTGGGTGAAAACATTTTTCTTCATCTCAGTCCTAAATGGCCAACCCCTTATTCTTAAACTGTGACCGCTGGTTCTGGACTCCCCCCAACATCGGGAACAATTTTCCTGCATCTAGTCTGTCCAATCCCTTAATAATGTTATATGTGTCTATAAGATACCCTTTCATCCTTCTAAATTCCAGTGAATATAAGCCCAGTAGATCCATTCTTTCATCATATGTTAGTGTTGCAATCCCAGGAATTAACTTTGTGAACCTCCCGCACTTCGTGAACGGATGTGCGGGAGTGGGCGCCTTCTGTGTATGGCAGCCTGCCCGCAGTCCGTCTCTACACCTTTTTTTATTTTATTTTATTTTAAGTCCTGTTAAATAATGTTAGTGGAGGTCTTCTATGTGGGGGGTGTTGGTGGGGAAGGGGGAAACGTTATTTCTTTGTCCCCTACCTGGTTGGAGAGACAGCATGGAGCGGTCGTTTCCTGTCGGGACCGGCCGGGACTATGGTGGCGCAGCGCTGGGATACCAACACGGAGCGGGCGATGCCTTACCGGGTCGCCGTGCGGTAAGCTCCGGAGCGCTGTGGCCGCCGATCGCAACATCGCGGAGCTGTGGCTGCGGGCGTCCGGCCACGGGCGGCACTGGATTTGGAGCGCCGCGGAGCCTGGGATCGAGTTCGCCGGGGTCGGTGCTCCAACCGGCGCGGCCTGAGGGCTACGAGTGCCCCGGTCTCTGGGGAGGAGGCAGCCACTCCAGACTTTTCCAAGCCGCTGAGGAATGTTTCACCCGACGCCGAAGTTCCATCTTCACGGCAAGAGGGCCCTGAAAATCATCGGACTGGCTGCACGGCCACAAATGGGCCCCAACCTCGGGTGTTTCACAGAGGAAGAGGACTTAACTTTCTGGTGCCTTTCCCCACAGTGGAAAGTTTTGATTCTGCTGTGGGGGGACGTTTGTGTTGAATTCTATAATGTGTTGTGTCCACTTTATTCATTTTTTTTTTTTAACCTTTTTCTATGGTTTGTAATGGAACTTATTATTTAATTTATGTAAAGCACTTTGGTGTCAATGCGAGTTGACTTAAAACGTGCTATATAAATAAAACTTACTTACTTACTTACCTACGCTGCATTCCCCTCAATAGCAAGAATGTCCTTCCTCAAATTAGGGAACCAAAACTGCACACAATACTCCAGGCGTGGTCTCACTGGGGCCCTATACAATTGCAGAAGGACCTCTTTGCTCCTGTACTCAACTTCTCTTGTTATGAAGGCCAACATGCCATTCGCTTTCTTCACTGCCTGCTGTACCTGCATGCTTACTTTCATTGACTGATGAACAAGGACCCCCAGATCCCGTTGTACTTCCCTTTTTCTCAACTTGACACCATTTAGATAATAATCTGCCTTCCTGTTTTTGCTACCAAAGTGGATAACCTTAATATGTTTCTATAAGATCCCCTTTCATCCTTCTAAATCCTAGTGAATATAAGCTCAGTTGATCCATTTTCATCATATGTCGTCCTGCTATCCGGGAAATTAACCTGGTGAACCTACGCTGCACTCCCTTCAATAGCCAGAATATCCTTCCTCAAATTAGGAGACCAAAACTGCATAGTATGTTTAGGGAAATATGCGGATGTTTGATTTACATGTGAAATTACAAGTGGGAATAAAGATGTTGTATCTCCCATAAAAATTCATGTTTTGTTTTCATTTCAGAGAATGACTGATAAGTGTTTTAGGAAGTGCATTGGCAAGCCAGGAAGTTCCTTGGACAACTCTGAGCAGGTAATCATTACTCAAAGTTTCAAGGTTAAGGTTTCAAGGTCAGCTTATTGTTACCTGTACCAGTTAAGGTACATGGAAATTTGAGTTTCAGTTCAAGAATTGTTCTATTTAGAGGTCCTGTATGGAAATAATTGTAGGATCTGATACTATCTTGATAACCGCATAGTATAACATGTTGTCTTTGTTAGCTGAACATTGTTTCTGACATTTGCTGGGATTGTCATTTCATACAGGTGTCAGAGGTTTTGGGAGAAGGCAGGAGAATGAGCTTAGAAGCAAAGATCCTATAGCGGAGCAAGATGGACCACTCCTTCTAAATGCAATGGGCTGACGTGTAGTACGCAAAGCAACGGAACGGAACGCGGGCCTTTTTTTCATCCATTTCAGTAACCCGACCCGACCCCACTCGCAGTGTAATCAACGTTGTGGGGGAATAGTTTGTTTTAATAAATTTAATAAATTATAATTCTGAAAATGAGAAGACTTTTAGCAAATAACTTTTATTTTTACGAGGATGTTTCCCTAACCTACTTCCGTATCCGCACTAGTATCCTATGGGATCCTTGGTGCGGAGACGGAAGCCGGTTATGGAAATGGCCCCGAAAATTATGCATGAATCTGCCCATGACCGTACTACATCTTTTTCGTCGAGTGGGCTATCTTGCTCGCTATAGGATCTTTGGTTAGAAGGATGAGGTAGATCAGCCATGATTGAATGGTGGAGGAGACTTGATGGGCCGAATGGCCTATTCCTTATGACCGTACAAATGCCTGCTACTGACATTTGATTTTGTTGAAATTGGCTGACATGAATGACATTGGCAGAATACAATGAAATGGCTGTAAGATTGGGCGAGCTGGTTGCTTGAGTTACTGTGATGTCTTTCTGCTCCTTATCGATGGCCTCTGCACACTCATCATGGAGACTCAAGGTGCCTTCCTGGATGGTCTTTCCACATCTACTTATAATCCGGGGATTCGTGAGTTTTAACTTTAGTTTTAGAGGCACAGCGTGGAAACAGGCCCTTCGGCCCATCGAGTCCATGCCAACCATCGATCACCCATTCACACTGGTTTTATGTGGTCTTGCTTTCGCGTCCACTCCATACACACGAGGGGCGAGTTGGTGAGATGTAACTTTTTTTTAAAACGGAGAGTTTGAGAAGGTTCTTGAAGATATTCTTTTGTTGGTGAAATCTTGGTGTGGTGGAAAGTGAGGTAGAGTGTTCCTTTTGGGAATTTGGAATTGGGTACATAGATGATGTTACCCAACCACCAGAGCTGATTGAACATGATAAGAGTGGTGGTAACGTTAAACTAATCAAGAATCTGCCAATCTCCGCCTTAAAAATATCAGGCTCGTATCACTGGAGAAAAAGGATGGATGACGTTTCGGGCCAGAACCTTTGTTCAGACTGAAAGTAGGAGGTGAGGGGTGGGGAAGATCTAGAGGTGAGAAAAGACCAAAACAAATCAGGGCTGGCCACAAATGATCTCAGGCAGGGTGGTGCCTGGTAAACCCATTGTTGGCTTGGGAAAGTGTGATCTGAAGAGGAAAACAATGTGGAGAGCAGTGGAACTAGTAAAACGACTAGGGTGGAGGTGGGAGACAAGGGGAGAGAGGAGGAGAGTGTGCGTAGAAGTTATTTAAAATGATGGAATAGAATAAAAGGTTCATACCGCTTGGTTGCAAGCTACCCAAGCCACTCTAGAGTGAAGCCACACGCAAATTCATAAGTGATAGGAGCAGAATTAGGCCATTCGGCCCATCAAGTCCACTCTGCCATTCAATCATGGCTGATCTATCTTCCCCTCGTAACACCATTCTCCTGCCTTCTCCCCTTATTCCCTGACACCATTATAAAATCAAGAATTGGAGGAACAGCACCTCGTATTTCACTTGAGTAGCTTACAACCCAGTGGTACGAATATTGAATTTGCACAATTTAAATTGCCTTCTAACCTCCCAAATGTGACAACTTAATTGTAATTTCATGTCACTGATCATGGATATTACTAGTTGCACTTCTCTCACTGGTCACTGTATGCATTTCTTTAAAAATAGACACAAGGTGCTGGAGTAAATCGGTGGGTCAGGAAGCTGTCCGGAGAACATGGAAGGGTGACCTTTCGGGTCGGGACCCTTTTCATTTTGAGAAAAAAGAATGATTTGTAATCCAAGCATTGCTGTTTAATACAGCATAAAACAATAGGTATTTGGCACATCAAACATTTTTTTTGCACCAGAAAACATTGCAGTAATGTTGCCCAACCAGTAAGATGATTCATACCTGGGTGTTTCTGTTTGTGTGTGCCTGAACAATTCCAATATAATGTCTCTGCCTTCACTGATCGGGCTGCCACAAAGGGGAGTCTGTGTTTGCAACGAGAATGTGTAGTAAATCTCTGGCTCAATATTCATGTGTGTAGAAATCAGAGTCACGCTGTGCTGCCTCCATTATATCTTTCAGAAATGCATAGCTATGTGTATGGATCGATATATGGATGCCTGGAACACAGTGTCGCGAACATACAACTCCAGATTGCAGAGAGAGCGTGCGCGAATGTAAGGTGACCAAGGTGACCATTCAAAGGGACGGCTTGCACTTGGGACGAGTTGATGCCCGAGAGAGAACTTGAGAACAATGGAAAGATGTACAACAGAAAATACTGGGTAAATCTCAAGAACAGTTGTAAACCTGCCTAGTTTTATAATTCTGTCCAAACTGCACTTTGAGGGCCTAATTAAGAGAATAATAAAATACACAACATTAAATATGAATTACTTTGTATCGTGCTTCTGTTCTACCCGGGCCATCCGAATATACTTCAAAAATATTTATAATGGTACATATCAATGTTGACTCTACCCAAAAAAGAAGGGTTTCCGTCCGAAACGTTGCTTATTTCCTTCGCTCCATAGATGCTGCTGCACCCGCTGAGTTTCTCCAGCACTTTTGTCTACCTTCGATTTTCCAGCATCTGCAGTTCCTTCTTAAACCCAAAATCAAATTATCTTGCCATTTTCTCCAGACTGATTCCTGGGATGTCAGGACTTTCATATGAAGAAAGACTGGATAGACTCGGCTTGTACGCGCTAGAATTTAGAAGATTGAGGGGGGATCTTATAGAAACTTACAGAATTCTTAAGGGGTTGGACAGGCTAGATGCAGGAAGGTTGTTCCCGATGTTGGGGAAGTCCAGAACAAGGGGTCACAGTTTAAGGATAAGGGGGAAATCTTTTAGGACCGAGATGAGGAAAACATTTTTCATCTGGAATCTCTGGAATTCTCTGCCACAGAAGGTAGTTGAGGCCAGTTCATTGGCTATATTTAAGAGGGAGTTAGATGTGGCCCTTGTGGCTAAAGGGATCACGGGGTATGGAGAGAAGGCAGGTACAGGATACTGAGTTGGATGATCAGTCATGATCATATTGAATGGTGGTGCAGGCTCGAAGGGCCGAATGGCCTACTCCTGCACCTATTTTCTATGTTTGTTGATTTGGGGAACTTGCTTTACATTTGGTTGGTTGCCGCTTACTAAAATGATTACATTTCAACAGTTCTTTATTTATAAAGTAAATTACTTTGGGATATCCTGAGGTTGTGAAAAGTAAGTCCACTTTTCTTAATAGTTCTTCACTAATATCACACCATCCTACAACAGAGTATAAAAATATAGAAACTATCTAGGTTTTTAACTGACTTGTCAAAGACATCATTGACTGGACAATAGGATTGGGTTAACTCCTGTCTAATGCATCACCCATAAGATGGCACATTCAAAACTGCAGCACATCATTTGTACTGCATAGGTGTCAATCTGGACATTATATGGGGAATTTTTAAACATTACTTTGCGATCAAGGGCAACTTGCTTCTGAGGCTGCTGAATTATAGGGGAAATGCAGACTCTGCCATGACTCATAAGTGATAGGAGCAGAATTAGGCCGTTTGGCACATCAAGTCTACTCCGCCATTCAATTCTCAGACAAGTTGTGGAATTTGAAGGCAGCCATGCAAATGATGGGCCCCATACACCAGTCCGATTAAAGATAGCCCCAGAGTCTCCTATGATGTAGATGGAAGGTCAGAATCGCTCTCTAGTTGGTGATAGGATGGTTCAGTTGTCTGATAACAGCTGGGAAGAAACTGTTCCTGAATCTGGAGGTGTGCGTTTTCACACTTTTGTACCTCTTGCTTGAGAGAGAGGAGAAAAGGGAGTGTCTTGTGTTGAGACTGGTCCTTGACGGTGCTGGTGGCCTTACTGAGGAAGCGTGAAGTATAGATGAATTCAATGGAAGGGAGGTTGGTCTGCTTAATGTGTAGGAAAGGAGGTTGGTCTGCTTGATGGTTTGGGCTGCGTCCATAATTCCCTAATTGTCCATACAGTATCCAGTAATCGGTTATGTTAGATTCTCCAGAAACTGGCATATGGATTTTCACTGGGCAATCACACATTTGTTTTTTCACACTATAATCTTCAACAATGGGCATTCCACTTGTCAAAGATGGAGAATTTGATGAGTTTATTAATGTCAAATGTTAGATACATATATATTACCTTCAGGAAAACTTAGCACATCTGTTTAGAATGTCTGACTTGGATTTGTTCATCTATATGACCCATTACTGATAAGATTTTATTTATTATCCATTTCAGAATGAGGTAGGGGAGCTTGTTCTTAGTTGTCTACAGTCCTTCAGGTATTTACCTGGGAGTAGAAATACCATTTGGAATATTGTGGACTGGTAAAGGTAAGAACCAAGTTTGGAACAGAGAAACAAGGGACCACAGATAATAATAATAAATACTTTATTGATCCCCTCAGGGAAATTCAGATGTCCAGAAGCCCCCAACCAACAAACCCACAGATTCAAAACGAACGCAGACAGATAATACATAGAATACACTGTGGACACTACCTGAGAGCAATAAATACTTAAAAAGACCAATAATTAACAATTAAAAATTAAAAATTGCAAAAATGCATCCCCCTACAGCCTAGCGGTCCGAATTATAAAATCTAATGGCTGCAGGGGTGAAGGATCTCCTGAACCGCTCCGTTCTACAGGGCAGGGAGAGGAGCCGGTTGTTGCCCCGAGTGCTCTTTTGACTCTCCAGAATTACATGGAGGGGATGCCTGGGGTTTTTCAGGATGACCTGCACCTTGTGCTAGTTTATCATTAAAAGAAAACACACAAAGTGCTGAAGTAACTCAGCAGGCCAGGCAGCATCCCTTCTTCTTTCGTGTGGCGTGCACAGCCTAAAGTTGTAGGACAACTTGTTCTATTTGATCTTCTGTGTGTGCATGTCGAGTTGATTACATTAGTCGAAACAGGGCGGAGCATGTGAAGGTTGCAATCTTCCACCCCGCAGCATCCCTGGAGGACATGGATAGGTGACGTCTTGGGTCGTGAGCCTTCGTCAGACTGATTGTGAAGGTGGGGTAGAGAAAGCAGGGAGAGCAAAAGGGCAGGACTAAACCTTGCTAACTGATGGGTGGCTGCAGGCGAGAGTGGCGATCGATAGGCAGATAGTTTGATGTACGCCAGATGTGATGGTACGAGATAAGGATTGAAGAAGTGCGATGGTGAAACCAGAGGAAGGAATATAGGTGGAAGGGGAGGGGGGGGGGGGAGGATAGATGGGTGAGTGGAGCAGAGTGGGGAAGTGAGGGGAAAGGGGGAAGGGGGGCAGATTTGTAGGTTCATTATCGAGAATTTGGGTTGTGAGCCACCCTAAGTGGAATGTGAGGTGCTGTTCCTCATGTTTGCGTTTGGCCTCACTTTGACGATGGGGGAGGCTCAGGAGAGAAAGGCCAGTATGGGAATGGGATGGGGCAGTTAAAATGGTTAGTAACTGGGAGTACCAGTAGGCCACGGTGGACCGAACACAAATGTTCGTTGATGCGGTCTACGCTTGGTTGCTTCGATGGATTGGAGGCCACATCGGGAACAGTAGATAAGGTGCGAGGAGGTGAATGTGAACCCTCCTCGGTCTCACCTAGAAGGACTGCTGGGGGCCATGGATGGAGGAGGTATAGGGACAGGTGTAGCAGTGGAAAGTACCTGCAAGGGATGGTTTGGATGGGGGGAGATGATTGAACCAAGGAGTTGCGGAGGGAATGGTCTCTACGGAACGCGGAACGGGCTGAGGATAGGAAGACATGACTGATCGCTGGTTCACTTTGGATTTGGGTGGTTGGGTTCATTTGGAGCTGATTTTATTGGGAATTTAGAAAGGTTAAAGTTTAACTGGGGTTCATGTGTCAGGTTGGCTTTGGCTCGGTCTGAGTTTGCTAGGTAAGAATTCACTGAGTTAGGGTAGTAATCTAAAAATGGTTTAACAGAGCACTATTAGGAGTGCTGTGCTTCTGACAAGGCAGTAAACCAAGAATGTTTTGTTTAGTTTAGAGATACAGCGCGGAAACAGGCCCTTCGGCCCACCGAGATAGCACCGACCAGCGATCCTTGCACATTAACACTATCCTGCACACACCAGGGACAATTTACACATACACCAAGACAATTAGCCTACATACCTGTACGTCTTTGGAGTGCGGGAGGAAACTGAAGATCTCGGAGAAAACCCATGCAGGTCACGGGGAGAAAGTACAAACTCTGTACAGACAGCACCCGTAGTCGGGATCGAACCTGGGTCTCCGGCACTGCAAGCACTGTGGGCAGCACTGCGCCACCGTGGCCGTCCGAAATGTCTTTTACACTCAGGTGAGTTGCAATTGCAAAAGTTCCCACAAGTTCACAAGTTAGAGGAGTAGAATTAGGCCATTCAGCCCATCGAGTCTACTCCGCCGTTCAATCATGGCTGATCTCTGCCTCCTGATCCCATTTTCTTGCCTTCGCCCCATAACCCTTGACACCCGCTCTAATCAAGAATTTGTCTATCTCTGCCTAAAAAATACCCACTGACTTGGCCTCCAGAGCCCTCTGTGGCAATGAGTTCCACAGATTAACTGATCCTCACTGCTCCTCTTTTCCCCTCACTGCCCTGGACCGATCTTGTATCCTGTTCAACACAGCTGGCTGACTACATAATTAACACATTTCTGAAGCTTTGTACGGATAGACTGACACATTTCTAACTTTACAACATTACCAATCTGCATTAATATGTAGATAATTGCCTGTGATATCCATTTTAAACAGACATAGCAAGTGTGAGGCTACGCAGCCCCCTTGACAGATTTGCTCTTCATTTGCCTCACCTGCTGAGTTTCTCCAGCATTTTTCTCTTCATTAATATCTTTTAACTCGGTGAATGTTCCTGGACTAATTTCTTTAGTCAGAGGGTTAACATAATATGAGCGTTTGACGGAACTGGCCCTGTACTCGCTGGAGTTCAGTGGATGAAGGGGCACCTCATTGAAATTTACCGAATAGTGAAAGGCCTGGATAGAGTGGATGTGGAGAGGATGTTTCCACTAGTGGGAGAGTCTCGGACCAGAGGTCAAAGCCTCAGAATGAATGGACGTTCCTTCAGGAAGGAGACAAGGAGGAATTTATTTTGTCAGAGGGTGGTGAATCTGTGGAATTCTTTGCCACAGAAGGCTGTGTAGACTGAGTCAGTGGATATTTTTAAAGCAGTTTTTGATTAGTAAGGGTATCAGAGGTCATGGGGAGAAGGCAGGAGAATGGGGTTAGGAGGGCGAGATAGATCGGATTTGAATGGCAGAGTGGACTTGATGGGCCGAATGGCCTAATTCTACTCCTTCAATGCATGAACTTATGAAATAGAGGGTCAACCATTCAGGACAGGTATCCATTCAAATCTTTGGGGGCATTTACCTTTGTCACTGAACCTGTTTAACATTTTTTGAGATCCAGACTTTTTGGATGCCGTCTCCAGAACCGAGGAAGCATCAACTCCATGGCCACCTGACCCTGTCATGACCTTTAAAGAGTTTAAGAAGGAACTGCAGATGCTGGAAAATCGAAGGTAGACAAAAATGCTGAAGAAACTCAGCGGGTGCAGCAGCATCTATGGAGCGAAGGAGGGAGACCCTTCAGACTCGACCCGAAACGTCGCCCATTTCCTTTGCTCCATAGATGCTGCCTCACCCGCTGAGTTTCTCCAGTATTTTTGTCTACCTTTAAGAGTTTTGTCTGTTTCTGAGGGACTCCCGGCATTCTCCTCACAGCTGACTAATGCTGGCCCAGTTTCAGTTCAGTTTCAGTTTTGTTTAGTTTATTGGCACGTGTACCGAGGTACAGCGAAAAGCTTTTGTTGCGTGCTAACCAGCCAGCGAGAAAGACAACACATGATGACAATGGATCCATTTACAACGTATAGATACATGATAAAGGGAATAACATTTAGTGGAAGGTAGAGTCAGCAAAGTCCGATCAAGGATAGTCCAAGGGCCACCAAAGAGGTAGATAGTAGTTCAGCACTGCTCTCTGGTTGTGGTAGGGTGATTCATTGCCATCAGAAATATAAGACATCATTACAATTAAGCCGTCCATGGTGTCCAGATACAGGATGAAGGGAATAATGTTTAGTGCAAGATAAAGTCCAGTAAAGTCTGATTAAAGATAGTCTGAGGGTCTCCAATGAGGTAGATGGTAGCTCAGGATCGCTCCCTAGTTGGTGATAGGATGATTCAGTTGCCTGATAACAGCTGGGAAGAAACTGTTCCTGAATCTGGATGTGTGCGTTTTCGCACTTCTGTACTTTTTATCCGATGGGAGAGGGGAGAAGAGGGAGCGGCCACGGTGCGACTCAGCCTTGATTTTACTGCTGGCCCAGTTTCTCGTCTTGTGATAAACGCGCCAAGCCGGGAATATTCGGAAACCAGGCAAGTAAAGTCCGCAAAAGGAACTGCCTCTTTGCCTTGCTTTCAAAATTAGATCCAAATTAAATGTTGGCCGGAAGTTTGGAAGGAGCTGGGAGAAATAACATCGGGCCTGTGTTGACCATTGACTAGTTGTCAGCAGGCTCACTGACCCAGGTTCGATCCTGACCACGGATGCTGTCTGTACGGAGTTTGTCTCCATGAGAGCGCATGAGTTTTCTCCAGGAGCTCCGGTTTCCTCCCACCTCCAAATACCTACATGTTTGTACGTTAATTGGCTTGGTGTAAATGTAAATTGCTGTGTGTGTGTGTGTGTGTGTGATGTGTGTGTGTGTGTGTGTGTGTGTTAGCTTTCGTGTATGGGGATTGCTGGTCGGCACGGACTCAGTTGGCTGAAGGGCCTGTTAGAAGGATGAGAGGGGTTCTTATAAAAACATTTCAAAGTCTTAAGGGATTGTACAGGCTAGATGCAGGAATAATGTTCCCATTGTTGGGGGAGTCCACAATCAGGGCTCACAGTTTAAGAACAAGGGGTCGGCCATTTAAGACTGAGATGAGGAAAAATTGTTTTCACCCAAAGAGTTGTGAATCTATAGACAATAGACAATAGGTGCAGGAGTAGGCCATTTGGCCCTTCGAGTCAGCACCGCCATTCAATGTGATCATGGCTGATCATTCCCAATCACTACCCCGTTCCTGCCTTCAACCCATACCCCCCTGACACCGCTATTTTTAAGAGCCCTATCTAGCTCTCTCTTGAAAGTATCCAGAGAACCTGCCCCCACCGCCCTCCGAGGCAGAGAATTCCACAGACTCACAACTCCCTGTGAGAAAAAGTGTTTCCTCCTTATTCTTAAACTGTGGCCCCTGGTTCTGGACTCCCCCAACATCGGGAACATGTTTCCTGCCTCTAGAGTGTCCAAGCCCTTAACAATCTTCTATGTTTCAATGAGATGCCCTCTCATCCTTCTAAACTCCAGAGTGTACAAGCCCAGCCGCTCCATTCTCTCAGCATATGACAGTCCTGCCATCCCGGGAATTAACCTTGTAAACCTACGCTGGGCTCCCTCAATAGCAAGAATATCCTTCCTCAAATTAGGGGACCAAAACTGCACACAATACTCCAGGTGTGGTCTCACTGACACTAGGGCTCTGTACAACTGCAGAATGACCTCTTTGCTCCTATATTCGATTCCTCTTGTTATAAAGGCCTACATGCCATTCGCTTTCTTCACTGCATCTTGGATGATCAGCCATGATCATATTGAATGGCGGTGCTGGCTCGAAGGGCCGAATGTCCGCTACTCCTGCACCTAGTTTCTATGTTTCTGTGCTGTATATCTAAAGTGTAACGTGAAGTACAGGCGTTGAGCTGCGGTAGGAAGTTACATATACCCTGTTGGTGCATTATTTGTACGCTGGGCATACAAGAATGGGGAGGGAAAGAATCTGGTTTTTCGTGCCTGGGCTGGCTAAACTAGTTCTTGGTGCAACGACTTAACCCCAGCCTGCCTCCCACGTGCGATGTTTGATATACACAAACTGCTGGAGTCACTCAGCGGGACAGGCAGCATCTCTGGAGAGAATTCGGGGGTCGAGACCCTTCTTCAGACGCTAATTATATGCCCTGAGTGTGATCTACACACGCGGGACAAAAAAGCACGCGGGTCTTACCACACCGCCCCTCCCAGCCTCTCCTGCATCTGTGGCAGGTTGCTTGAACGAAGTCACTTAGTTAAAGCTCCCTCCCACCACCACTTAGAGTTGTAGCCGCCCTACCCAACGCCGATACCTCTCTCAGTCTCTCCCCTCCCTTAGTAACGTGCCTCCCCTGACACCGCCCTTCATTCCACACCAGTGACAGACACCTCTGGGATTATTTTATTTTGGTTGTTCAGTGTTCCCATCTCTCTTCTGATGGCCTCTCTCCCGACGCCAGTGACCGCCCCACTCTCCCTCTTTCGCCCTCGTCTCTCACTGAGGGCTCTGTGAATCTTTGGAGAGGGAGGGAGAGAATATTACCGTCCCGTCCCCGTCTCCTCCAGGACCATGGCTTCCTTTACGTACGGCGAGAAGCATCAGTACTGGCAGCTGTTGAACAGGTGAGAGATGACTGTGTGTGTGTATCGGATAATGCTGGCTGGCCTGGCAGGGTCAAGCTGGGGATGTTACCACCATGGACGCTGCCTGTCCCGCTGAGTTACTCCAGCATTTTGTGTCTGCCTTCGGTTTAAACCAGCATCTGCCCATTTCCTTCCTGCACATTCCGACTGCCCCACTGTGTGCAATCTCCTCAAGGTATCCCTGCATTGAAGAAGTTCTGCATCACCTCTCTCTCGCCCCCCCCCCCCCCCCCCCCCCCCCACTCTGTGATCTGTCATTTTCACACCTTACCCTTCCATATCTCTTTCTTCCTCTCCCCTGACTCTCAACCTGAAGGGTCTCCACCCAAAACGTCGCCCATTCCTTCTCTCCAGAGATGCTGCCTGTCTCACTGAGTTACTCCAGCATGTTGTGTCTTATCCTTCGATTTAAACCAGCACCTGCAGTTCCATCCTACACACCGTGTCCGCTCCACTGCAAAATCTCCACAAGGTATGTCTACTTTGAAGAGTTCACCTCCTCCTCCTCCTCCAACTAGAGTTCTGCAACACCCTCTCTTGCTGCACCTCCCCCGTGATCTGTCATTTTCACACCTTACCTTCCATATCTCTAGTCTCCCTCTCCCCTGACTCTCAACCTGAAGAAGGGTCTCCCATTCCTTCTCTCCAGAGATGCTGCCCGACCAGCTGTTACTCCAGCATTTTGTGTCTATCTTCGGTTTAAACCAGCACCTGCGGTTCCTTCCTGCAGACTTTAGGGTGAAGTGTTTAAACTTTAAGCAGTTTCAAATTGCAAATAAACCCTTCTGGGCCTTGGCCCACGTGATTCCTTCCTCCTGCCAGTACTCTCAATCCAGCTTGATGGTCACTGTTTACCTGGTTTTCCCTGGGTTTTTTAAAAGTTTCGTTTAGCTTAGAAATACTGCACGGAAACAGGCCCTTCGGCCCACCAAATCCATACTGACCAGTGATCCCCGCACACTAACAATATCCAATACACACACACTAGGTACAATGTTACATTCACACCAAGCCAATTAACCTACAAACCTGTACATCTTTGGAGTGTGGGAGGAAATCCCGGAGAAAACCTACACAGGTCACAGAGTGAAAGTACAAATTCTGTATAGACAGCACCTGTAGTCGGGATAGAACACGGGTCACTGTCCCACTATCCCGAGCTCTCCCGAGTTTTCCCCTTGATTCAAACTCGGAGAATGTTCGTAACGGGCCCGTAGATATATCGTAGCGGCTCGTCATGTCAGCCGTAGGTACTCGGGGCATTAAAATGGTGCAATCTTTCTCCTCCCGACTATCTTTTTACTCGTGGACATTTTTTTGTCATGCTGGAAAAAAAAAAAGTCCCGACTTACCCGATGCCCCGAGTACCCACGGCTGGCATAGCGAGCCGCTACGATATATCTACGGACTCCCACGGACCCGTTACGAACATTCTCCGAGTTTGAAGCGAGGGGAAAACTCGGGAGAATTCGTGAGCAGCTCGGGAAAGTGGGACTGGCCCTTAAGGCAGCAACTCTACCGCTGCACCACCGTGCTGCCCTATTAGCTCTGCCTCTGCATATTAAGAAAAACAAGTTTTAAAAAGCAGTGCAAGGGAAACGGGAGAAGTCCCAGTGAAACTCATTTCACTGTACCTCAATTGGCGCATGTGACAAATAAATGTGAACTTTGAACCTCTAGATCACGATTCAATTCGGTAGCAATCCTCGTGTGGATGGGATGAATGGAGGGTGTCCTGGCAAATGTCACTGACATAGAAATATACGGCAAGTAGCTCACAGTTTCAGTTCAGTGTCATCAGGGGACCTGAAGATAGACACTAAATGCTCTAAACGGTGGAGGCCGTTTCTCTGGATACTTTTTACAGAGGAACACTTTCACACACAGAGAGTTGTTAGTCTGTGGGATTCTTTGCCTCGGTAAGGGCAGTGGAGGCAGGTTCTCTGGATGCTTTCAAGAGTGAGCTAGATAGGGCTCTTAGAGATAGGGGATATGGGGAGAAGGCAGGAACGGGTTACTGATTGGGGATGATCAGCCATGATCACATTGAATGGCGGTGCTGGCTCGAATGGCCGAATGGCCTACCCCTGCACCTATTGTCTATCGTCTATTGTTCAATGTGTGTTTTCTGGTGAGTTTTGAATGGGGGAAAAGAGGGTGTTCTATGAATACTTCTAGCGTTCTTTCTGGAATTTGGAAAAATCATAAATGTAGGATAGAGAGATCCTAACCAGTATCTGAACTCCAGGTTATCTGATGGTGACATCTGGTTCACAGTGAAAAACCCCAATATCCTTGCACTATGGCACACCATTTAATTTGTCCGTGCATTTCTCTATGAATAGTCAATCTGAAACACTGCCTGATGATGGCTCTACTGGTACACATAATGCCATTGCACATTGCAAATGAGATAGAAATGGCTGAGTGGCTGCACACTGTTTCTTAGGTAGACAAAAGTGCTGGAGAAACTCAGCGGGTGCAGCTGCATCTATGGAGCGAAGGAAATAGGCAACGTTTCGGCCCGAAACCCATGAAGGAAATAGGTAAAGTTTCGGGCCGAAACCCTTCTGTGGCAGAGAATTCCACAGATTCACCACTCTCTGTGTGAAAAATGTTTTCCTCATCTCGGTCCTAAAAGATTTCCCCTTATCCTTAAACTGTGACCCCTTGTTCTGGACTTCCCCAACATCGGGAACAATCTTCCTGCATCTAGCCTTTCCAACCCCTTAAGAATTTTGTAAGTTTCTATAAGATCCCCCCTCAATCTTCTAAATTCTAGCGAGTACAAGCCGAGTCTATCCAGACTTTCTTCATATTTCGGGCCGAAACGTTGCCTATTTCCTTCGCTCCATAGATGCTGCCGCACCCGCTGGAGTTTCTCCAGCACTTTTGTCTACCTTCGATTTTCCAGCATCTGCAGTTCCTTCTTAAACTCTCAATCGGGAACGTCACCCATTCCTTCTCTCCGGAAACGCCGCCTGTCCCGCTGAGTTACTCCAGCATTTTTGTGTCTATCTTTGGCTTGTAGCCCATCTTTTAGACTAAGGTTTTTTGACAACTGGCCTAAAGTGTCCAATGTAAAATGTTATGCGATCATGCTCCTTAAGGATGTTTTAAAGAAACTATGTATAGAGGTTAGTGTTGTAGAAATTAGATACGTGGTGGGAGTTAGCAAAGGTTTGATACATTGAAAAATGGAATTGAAGGTGAGAATGCAGTTCCCACCAACTCATCATACGATTAGTTTCAAATATACTATCAAAGAACACACTTCAGGTTCCTTGTTGATTGGAACAATGGGTATCTGTGTGCCATGCCATAGATTAATGTCCAGACAATAGCTGCATCAGAATGACTTGTTGATCTAGATGCTTTAGCCTTTTGCTGCACATTGGATATATTTTTTTGCCCAAACAAGAAATTTCAGCGCCCTTGATTGGATTGGTGATTAACTGCTGTGCAGTCACTCATTAGAGGATAGGATGACAGAGGGCAGAGAAATGCGACTGTGCCAGGAAAAGCTACAAAAACGTCAATTGTACCCAAGTCTTTAAACAAAAGCAGAGGCAGGTTCTAAAACATGTGAACTATCACGGACGTTCTAGTGATTGATGTTTGTGGCAAATCTGGATCCAAAACAGGAAACTATGCAGATGTGTAAAGAAAACCCATGTAAGAATCTCAAGGTTGTCGATCATCAGGGTGAAGGTATTTGCTTGTAATAACTACCTCAAGAAACCGAGTCGGGCAAACGGTGGATTGAAGGAAATAATATTTTAAAACTTTTTAATTTAAGTTTGGAACCTATGAAGAGGTTCCTGCTAATATATTGCGGGATACAAATAAGGTTGAAGATGACACAAGGAAACAGTTCAAGATTTTGATCTAAAAGCTCGTCAATGTAGAAAGGACTGAAACTTGGAAAGAATAAGGGGTAAGCCATGTAGAATGGAGATGAGGAAACACTATATCTATAGTGTTCGACATGATATCTATAGTGTTCAAAATGACAGGAGGGGTAATGTCAGCCAGACCTCCAGTCAGCATTCAGGCAATGCATAAAATAGTAACATGATCTTATTGAAACAGTTACAATTCTTAGGGGTCAACAAAATAGATGAGAAGATAGTTTTCCCCCCAACTATTGCATCTGGAATCAGTCTCAAATTAACCGATTGGCCATTCAAAGTGGATGAAATATGCTCATGTTGTCGGTAGTTACTGGGTGTAAAGTCTCTCGATCAGTAATCGGCAAGAGCCCACGGGAAGATGAATAAAAGATGGGAGTGGGGGGGGGAGGAGATATTGCGATGAAACTGTGTGGGAACGAACGAACGGTAACTTATCAGATTTGATTCTACAAATGCATTGTGCTGCAAATTGTGTGTGGTTCTGTTGATGGACTTTGATAAGACGGGCCGAAGTGGCCTTGCTGGTTCTGTACACTTTTTCATAAAGAGATTTGTGAGTTTGTGGAATTCTCTGCCTCGGAGGGAGGTGGAGGCCGGTTCTCTGGATACATTCAAGAGAGAGCTGGATAGGGCTCTTAAAGATAGTGGAGTCAGGGGATATGGGGAGAAGGCAGGAACGGGGTACTGATTGTGGATGATCAGCCATGATCACCTTAAACTATGACCCCTTGTTCTGGACTTCCCCAACATCGGGAACAATCTTCCTGCATCTAGCCTGTCCAACCCCTTAAGAATTTTGTATGTTTCTATAAGATCCCCCTCAATCTTCTAAATTCTAGCGAGTACAAGCCGAGTCTATCCAGATTTTCTTCATATTTCGGGCCGAAACGTTGCCTATTTCCTTCGCTCCATAGATGCTGCTGCACCCGCTGAGTTTCTCCAGCACTTTTGTCTACCTTCGATTTTCCAGCATCTGCAGTTCCTTTTTTTAAGCACACTCTTTCTTCCCGTAGGAAGGAAATGCAGATCCTTGTTTACACAGACTATAGACACAAAATGCTGGAGTAACTCAGCGGAACAGGCAGCATCTCTGGAGATAAGGAATAGGTGACGTTTCAGGTCAAGATAGAAGGGTTGTTCCTTCTATGCATGTGTGTGTATATATTTATACAATGGTATATGGACACATTGATCTGTTCTGCATTCATGCCTACTATATTCTGTTGTGCTGAAGCAACGCAAGAATTTAATTGTCCTATCTGGGACACGTGACAATAAACTCTCTTGAATCTTGAATCTTGCCACCTGTCACTCTTGCCATAGAGGGAGTACAGAGAAGGTTCACCAGACTGATTCCTGGGATGCCAGGACTTTCATATGAAGAAAGACTGGATAGACTCGGCTTGTACTCGCTAGAATTTAGAAGATTGAGGGGGGATCTTATAGAAACTTACAAAATTCTTAAGGGGTTGGACAGGCTAGATGCAGGAAGATTGTTTCGCGATGTCGGGGAAGTCCAGGACAAGGGGTCACAGTTTAAGGATAAGGGGGAAATCTTTTAGGACTGAGATGAGAAAAACATTTTTCACACAGAGAGTGGTAAATCTGTGGAATTCTCTGTCACAGAAGGTAGTTGAGGCCAGTTCATTGGCAATATTTAAGAGGGAGTTAGATGTGGCCCTTGTGGCTAAAGGGATAGATAGAATTTTAGATTTGCCACACAACCAGGGTCGGTGGAATTTGGGTTGAATTTGGGATCAGGGGGTATGGAGAGAAAGCAGGTACAGGATACTGAGTTGGATGATCCGCCATGATCATATTGAATGGCGGTGCAGGCTCGAAGGGCCGAATGGCCTACTCCTGCACCTATTTTCAATGTTTCTATGTTTCTCTGCCCTATCAAAATAGCTCTCGACTGGATTTAGATTAAAGTGCATTTGAAAAGTGGATCGGCCGTTGGTTTGGAAATCTTCAATGACGGGGAAACTGGACCTTGAGCAGTTTTGTTGCTCAATAAAATCTAGATGTGGCTTCCAATCCAGATGGGCTCTGAGATTTTGTTTCCGGCTGCTGATGGTCTAGCTTTGCGGGCTGGTGTAACAATGAACAGGAAACAAAGTAATAGGTAAAATGTGACCGGTTCCTTATCATCAAGTTCACTTCCCAATTCCCAGGCCACAGCAAAACGAGTTAAACTAACATTCTACTTAGACTTGGATTGTCCTGCTGATTTGTTCGAACAATTCTGTGTCTGGTTGTTGTAACTTAAAAGGCAAGTTGATGAGTTTTGATGCCATTTCATTTTTTTTTCTTTTGTTCGCTGAATCAAGTAATAATAATAATAATAATATATTTTATTGTCATTGCACATAAGTGCAACGAGATTTGGGTATGTAGCTTCCATCCGACATCATAACTTAAGTAACTACTAACATTTAGGATAAAATTAAAATGCTGGAGAAACTCAGTGGGTGCTACTCCATTAGCAAATCCCTTTGCATTCATCTGCCTTGTTAGCGGAAGTAAAATTGTAAAGTGCTGGGCTCATTTGTTCCTCTTTAGCAGTTCCACCCCCCTTCCACCTGAAGTAGACCCATATTTAGCAACATGAGGGCCTCGTTTGACCTTGTGGTACTTTCTTTCTCCGAATCCGTTCCTTTACCAAAACTTCAAATATTTACCTCCAACGTGACCCCACCACTCGCCACATCTTCCCATCTCCCCCCATATCTGCCTTCAGCAAAGACCGCTCCCTCCATAACTCCCTTGTCAATTCTTCCCTTCCCTCTCGTACCACCCCCTCCCCGGGCACTTTCCCTTGCAACCGCAAGAGATGCAACACTTGTCCCTTTACCTCCCCCCTCGACTCCGTTCAAGGACCCAAGCAGTCGTTCCAGGTGTGCGACAGAGGTTTACCTGCATCTCCTCCAACCTCATCTATTGCATCCGCTGCTCTAGATGTCAGCAGATCTATATCGGTGGGACCAAGCGGAGGTTGGGCGATCGTTTCGCTGAACACCTCCGCTCGGTCCGCAATAACCAGGCTGACCTCCCGGTGGCTCAGCACTTCAACTCCCCCTCCCACTTCGTCTCCGACCTCTCTGTCCTGGGTCTCCTCCATGGCCACAGCGAGCAGCACCGGAAATTGGAGGAACAGCACCTCATATTCCGCTTGGGGAGTCTGCATCCTGGGGGCATGAACATTGAATTCTCCCAATTTTGTTAGTCCTTGCTATCTCCTCCTCTTCCTCAGTCCTCCCGCTGTCTCCTCCCATCCCCCCGCCTTTGGGCTCCTCCTCCTTTTTCCTTTCTTGTCCCTGTCCCCGCCCACTCCCACCCCCCGTTCAGTCTGAAGAAGGGTTTTGGCCCGAAACGTTGCCTATTTCCTTTGCTCCATAGATGCTGCTGCACCCGCTGAGTTTCTCCAGCATTTTTGTGTACCTACAAATATTTACCTGTGCTCCACTGGCAACGCTGCCTAACTTCTGCTGAATTGCTGATCCTTCCCTTGGATTTTGGTAAAATCGAAGTAGGATCAATATTGAATAAGTATATTTTGACGGTGCTGGCTGTAGGTTCAACTTTGGCCTGGACACACGGTTATAAAGTTAGAGGCATTGCTAAAAAGAAAGGTTTGACTTGAATGACTGAAGAAGGAACTGCAGATAGACACTAAATGCTGGAGTAACTCAGCGGGACAGGCAGCATCTCTGGAGAGAAGGAATAGGTGACGTTTCAGGCCGAGACCCTTCTTCAGACCCATGTGTTCCTCATTAACAGTTCCACCTCCTCCTCCACCTGCCACTGACTGATGTTGAACCAGATTTAGCAAACTCCCTACCTCATTTGACCTTGAGGTACTTTCTTTCTCCAAAGCCTTTCCTTCACCAAAACCTCAACTATCTGCCTGTGCTCCTTCACCCACAACTCTTCCCAATCTCTGCTGAATTGCTGATCCTGCTCTTTAGCTTTCATCATTCCACTCTTCTCCAGAATGTCACCCATCCTCCATTCTTCCAATCCAAATCTCCACTGCCCATTATTTTAAAACATTGTTCTGCTCGCATACTGCCTATTGTTATTATTATCAAGGGCTATGGGGGGGAAGGCAGGAGTCTGAAGAAGGGTCCTAACCCGAAATGTCACCCATTCCTTCTATTTCTTCTACTCCAGCATTTTGTGCAATGAACTCCGCAGATTCAGCTGTTCCTCCACGTCTTGTCCGACGTTCCCCATCTTTTTGACCTCCTTACAGACAAATCTTCTTCTTCTTGCGTATGGCGTGCACAGCCTAAGCGTGTCCCGTTTGATCTTCTGTTTATGCACGCCAGGTTGATTGCATTCGTCGAAACACGGTGGACCGCGTGAAGGTTGCAATCTCCCAGCCCAGTGTTTTGTCACCGCAAGTTCATTCACAAAACTTTCTCTGTCTGGTTTACAGTGAAGGAGATGCAGGTGAAGGGAGGATGCTTACACCACAGTATAAAAGGACTCCATTGACCCATGTGCAACATACCAACTTCCCACCAGCACGCAATATGGTGAGTAGTAGCAAGACCTGATGAATAAAGACATCTATGCACCGAGTTCAGGACCACATGGATTATAGCAGCAACCTGCCTGTATTTTAATGTGGGCGGCACGGTGGCGCAGCGGTAGAGTTGCAGCCTCACAGCGCCAGAGACCCAGGTTCGATCCTGACTACGGGTGCTGTCTGCACGGAGTTTGCATGTTCCCCCTGTAAATGTAAATTGTCCCTGGTGTGTGTAGGGTAGTGTTAATGTGCGGGGATCGCAGGTCGGTGCGGACTCAGTGTTTCTGCACTGTATCAGTAAACTAAACTAAACTAAATAGATTTGGGTCTGTAGCTCCCCGGGGTAGCCAGAGAAGTTCTATGTTAAAGAAGGAACTGCAGATGCTGGAGAATCGAAGGTACACAAAAAAGCTGGAGAAACTCAGCGGGTGCAGCAGCATCTATGGAGCGAAGGAAATAGGCGACGTTTCGGGCCGAAACCCTTCTTCAGACAGTTCTATGTTAAGTTTCTCCTCCGTTTCCAACTTTTATCACCTGTGTGATTTTCAGCCATTATGTTTGGAACCCGTGGAACCGTTAGATATTGAGGCGCACATACAGAATCAGTTGGCAGACCCTGAGCTGGAACCATTTCAGTATCTGATGGACTACCCAAACGATGACGTGGAAGTCACATTATCTTCTCGAGAGTATCAGACCACTACTCCAGCTGAGCCCGACAACTGGTAAGAGGAACTCTCTGAAGATGAATGAAACGTGAATGTAGCACATGAGCCGTGTCTTTTTACAATGTTTAATGGTTGATTGGTTCATAGGTTCTAGGAGCAGAATTGGGCCATTCGGCCCATCAGGTCTACTCCGCCATTCAATATTGGTTGATCTATCTTTCGCTCTCAACCCCATTCTCCTGCCTTCTCCCCATAACCCCTGACACCCGAACTAATCAAGAATCCGTCAATCTGCGCCTTAAAAACGCAGCTCCGTGCCTGTGGACTTCGGGAGCCGCCGTCTCCGGCAGGAACTGGCCGATTCGGAAACTCCAGGCCGCTGAGTGTATTCTTCCGTTCCGACTCCAAAGCTCCGATCATCCTGGCGAGAGGGCCTGAAACATCGGGCCGTTGCTACGGCGACTGCGGAGGCCTCAATAGGCCTCGACCATGGGTGGACAAGAGGAAGAGGACTGAACCATGTTGCCTTCCCTCCCAGTGGGAAACGTTGATTCTGCTGTGCGGGGATGTTTTTATATTTGATGTTAAATTCTATCGTGTTGTGTTTATCTTATTTGTGTGCTGCATGGCAACTCACATTTCACTGCACCAACTGGTGTATGTGACAATAAATGTCATTTATCCTTTATCCTTTAAAAAACAACCCAATGTCTTGGCCTCCACAGCCGTCTGTGGCAATGAATTCCACAACTTGACCACCCTCTGACTACATTAGTGTGGGTAAGATGGTGTGTTTACCCTGTACTGATGGTATCAATGGCTTGTGCCATAGTCATAGTCTTAGTGATACAGTGTGGAAACAGGCCCTTTGACCCAACTTGCCCACACCGGCCAACATGTCCCACCTGCCTGCAACTGGTCCATATCCCTCCAAACCTGTCCTATCCATGTACCTATCCAATTGTTTCTGAAATGTTGGCTTAATCCCAGCCTCAACTACCTCCTCTGGCAGCTTGTTCCATCCACCCACCACCCTTTGTGTGAAAGAGTTACCCCTATTAATTTTTATTTTAATAGGAATTTTATTCCTATTCATTTTTTTCCCCCTTTACCTTAAACCTTCACCGTCACCTTGTGGTTGTACTTGTGTAAGTCGTTTCTCGTGCACTTTAGACATGTAGGTAATTGTACATCAGTGAGCTGTTGCTTTGTGTTTGTTAACTTTGCTCCTAAAAAAGCCCTGTCCCACGGTACGAGTTCATTCCAAGAGCTCTCCCGAGTTTAAAAAAAAAATCAAACTCGTGGTAAGCACGGAGAATGAACGTGGCGGGTACGTCGGAGCTCGGGGACGTCTCTTAGCGCTAACGGCAGGTACTCGGGAAGACCCGCTAACGGCAGGTAAGCACGGGACGACTCGTGAAGTGTTTTCAACTTGTTGAAAAATGTCCACGAGAGCCCCGAGTACCGACGAGTGGCCGTTACCGTAAATCTCCGAGTTCGAATCAGGGCAAACTCGGGGAGAACTCTTGGAATGAACTCGTACCGTGGGACAGGGGTTTAACGAAGTGTTTGCAAAATGCCTTTGTAACCATGGTAACTCAAAGAGAGGTGCATGTAACATGTTGCTCCCTTGTCTGTAACTTTCTTTGTGCTCCATGTGTCCATATTGCTTCTATAACTCACTGCTATGAAACACTAAAGGGCCTCTGTCCCACTTGGGCGGGTTTATGGGCGACAACAGGCGACTGCCGCAACATTTTTCAGCGACAGAGGCGACAATTGTTGCTGTCGAAGGTTGTCGCCAGGTGTCGTGGGTGAATGCCATTAAAATTAGTCCCTGGCAGTCGCCTGAAGAGTCGCCGAAGTGGAACAGGCCCTTAACTACTCACCCAGCTGCTGTGGGACTTCTTGTCCCCTGATAGCATCTGTGGTGGTGCATCTTAGATTCTCCCTCTCCCTCAGATTGTATTGTAAATCTTTATTGTCATTTCCTGAGTATTCACATACCCAGAGGAAACAAAAACACGTTGCTCAACCAGTGTCCATTCAGTGTGCATTAAAAATAAATAGAAATAAAAATACATATATCATGAACAAATTTAACACTCTACTAAACATTCAACAGGCGTTCCGATCCCACATTAATCTTCACAATTTTAAGAATTTATTGTGGTTTTAAATATTGCTTCTGCTGGGAACGAGGGGGGGGGGGGGGGGGCTGGGACATGGCACGGGGGGGGGGGGGGGCAAGAACGAAGGGGGCCGCTGAGAATGAAGGGGGGACCCTTCTATGTGCAAAGTGGCTGTCACATGTCTGTAAGCGACTGGGTGCAGAATTAGACAGAAGGTGATGGTGATGCAACTGAAGGATTTGTTTCCCTTCCCTCCCCCATGTACCTTTTAGAACAATATGTGATATTCTTTATGTTCTTCCTTGACAGGGATAACATGACTCCACAGGTGAGGGCATGTGTGGAGACCTACACCAAGGACTGGCTGATGGTTACCAGGAGGTAGGTGAAACCATGCTCATGGGAGATAGTTACGTGGATGTTGCCAGGACTAGAGGGTCCGGGCTGTGGGGACAGGTCGAGCAGGCTGGGATTCTATTCCTTGGAGCGCAGGAGGATCTTATAGAGGTGTATAAAATCATGAGAGGAATAGATCGGGTAGACGCACAGAGTTTCTTGCCCAGAGCAGGTGAATCGAGGACCACAACATAACAAAACAGTAGGGCTAAGATAGACAAAAAATGCTGGAGAAACTCAGCGGGTGAGGCAGCATCTATGGAGCAAAGGAAATAGGCAACGTTGCTTATTTTCCTTCGCTCCATAAATGCTGCCTCACCCGCTGAGTTCCTCCAGCATCTTTCGTCTGCTTTCGTATTTTCCAGCATCCGCAGTTCCTTCTTAAATTCTTTGGTTGACAGTCAGATGAAGACAGGCCCTGCCGATGCAGAATAACTCATGTTCATGTTTACCTTCCCAGCTATCAGAAGTGCAATACGGAGAGTCGACGCAAGGGGCTGAACCTTCCTCATCAGATCTTTGAATGCGATGAAAGCTTTAATTTGGAAATGCAGGGTCTCCAGGTAGGTTTAGTTCAGTTGAGAGAAACAGGCCCTTCGTCCCACCAAGTCCGTGCCGACTGGCGATCCCCGTACGCTAGCGCTATCCTACACGTGCCAGCGACAATTTACAATTTTTACCGAAGCCAATTGACCCACAAACCTGCACGACTTTGGAGTGTGGGAGGAAACCGGAACCCACGTGGTCACCAGTAGAACGTGCAAACTCTGTACAGACAGCGTCCGTAGTCAGGATCGAACCCGGATCTCTGGCGCTGTCAGGCGGCAACTCCCCTATCTCCCCTGTGCCCCACCCGGACTCAGGCATTTTTCTCTCCTCCTCTTCCCTTTCCACCAATATTCTTTCCTCTAACATCAGAGTTCGCAGCCCGTAAATCCTTTTGTCCCACACTTTCTGTAGTTCCAGCTCCAGCCTTCGCTCCGCCCCGGATCTTCATTACTTCCCACCCCAGTGACATGAATATTAAATGTTGGGTTTCAAATGTCCATAAAATGTTACACCGAAATAAAACGGGCTCAATGAGCAACGTGGAGTTGAACTGTCTGACGCA
>NC_073405.1:3644221-3689221 GCF_028641065.1 Leucoraja erinaceus | reverse complement strand
CCCTAGTGCGTGTGGGATAGTATTAGTGTGCGGGGATTGCTAGTAATCGCAGACTCGGGCCGAAGGGCCTGTTTCCGCGTTTTTCACACAGAGAGTCGTGAATCTCTGGAACTCTCTGCCTCAGAGGGTAGGTTGAGGCCAGTTGGCTTGGCTATATTTAGAGGTGTTAGATGTGTGCCCTAATGGGGATCAGGGGGATAGTGTTAGTGTGATACTGAGGGGATCAGCCATGATCTAGTGAATGGCGCAGACTCGAGGGCCGAATGGCCTGTTTGCACCTAATTTCTATGTTTCTATCTCTATCTCTAAACTAAACTAAAAGTGGAGCTATTTGTGATTGATCACAGCAGATACTTTACCATTCGTTTCTGCGGGCAATATTGTTGAGGTGTGATTGAATGCAGTGTATTTCACATATGTTAAGTACGGTATATGTCCAGGCCCTCCCAGACTTGCGTAAGAGGCGCCTTGCGTAAACTTGCACATGCCTAAGCAATTGTTTAAACTAAAGTTCTTAACTTTACTGGCAATAAACTAAACTGAACTGAATTAGGCAGTCATAACTGACCTGCAACGCCTCTCATGTCGCCACAGTCCTTTGAAGAATTTGTTACAGATGCTGTTGCCAAAGCTGTTCATTCAATAGTCCTACATTCTAGAACCAGGGTCTGAAGAAGGGTCTCGGCCCGAAACGTTGCCTATTTCCTTTGCTCCATAGATGCTGCCTCACCCGCTGAGTTTCTCCAGCATTTTTGTCTACCTCCATTGTAGAACCAGATATCACTCCAACATGTTCTACCTCCAAAAGCAGAATATTAAAGATGTTGTAAATCCGAAATCAAAAACTGAGGATGCCTAAAGCATTCCACAGGTCAGGAAGGATCCGTGGAGCGAGAAGCCTTTCCAGTTGATTACCCCATCGAAGGTAGACAAAAATGCTGGAGAAACTCAGCGGGTGAGGCAGCATCAATGGAGTGAAAGAACAGGCGACATTTCGGGTGGAAATCCTTCTTCAGACTTAGTTTAGTTGAGTTTAGAGATACAGGCCCTTCGGCCCACCAAGTCCGTGCCGACCATCGATCCCCGCACGCTAACACTATCCTAAACACGAGGGACAATTTACAATTTTACTGAAGTCAATTAACCTACAAACCTGCACGTCTTTGGAGTGTGGGAGGAAAGCAGAGAAAACCCACGCAGGGTATGGTGCGTGCTATCCCAGTCAGCAGAAGGACAATACTTGATTATATTCGAGCCATTTACAGTGTACAGATACATGATAAGGGAAAAACATTTAGCGCAAGGTAAAGCCAGCAAAGTCCGATCAAGGATAGTTCGAGCGTCACCAATGAGGTAGATAGTAGTTCAGCCACTGCTCTCTGGTTGTGGTAGGATGATTCATTTGCCTGATAACAGCTGGGAAGAAACTGTCCCTGAATCTGGAGGCATGCATTTGGAACTATCTTAGAAAGGTCAGCCTAGGCATGTGCAAGTTTACACAAGTCTGGGAGTGCCTGTACATATACCATACTTAACATATGTGAAATACACTACATTCCTACAATCCTGTGGGATTACAGGGAACATAGACTCTGATGAAACTATTAAAGAGACAAACAATGTTAGAACCTGATAAAAGGCCACTGTTCACATCATTGTCGACGTTAGATTCTACTGCAAACCAATCTCATCTTTTTTTCATAGATTTCAGAAAACTTTTACTTGGATCTCAACTCTAAAGAATTTCGAGGAATCATCCAGACTCATGATGATGCCCCATGTTATTTCAAGAAGGCCATCTTCTCAATCACCCACCCCTCTTCTGAAATCTACCTGGTCATCAAGGTACTGTCTGTATCAGAGCCTTTGCAAGATCTCTGGATAATCACACAACCACAGCACCAGAGGGCATAGGTTTAAGGTGAGGGGGGGGGGTGAAGATTTTATGAGAATCCCAAGGGTAACATATTTCACACCATGGGTGGTGGGTGAATGGAAAGAGCTGCCAGAGGAGATAGTTGAGGCTGGGATTATTGCAACTTGCTCAAGAAGCAATTTGACAGGTACATGGATAGGTTTAGGTTTAGGGGGATATGGGCCAAATGCAGGCAAGTGGGACTAGTGTAGATGGGACATGTTAGATGGTGTGGGCAAGTTGGGTCGAAGGGCCTGTTTCCACGCTGTATGACTCTATGACCTTTAGTCATCGGGTTCTGATGTAAATGTTGATTCCACTGTTTATTCTGGGATAATTACAGGGAAGGTTTGCAGGTTAGGCGGGACTGTCATATGAGGAAGGATTGCAAAGACTGGGCTTGTATTCACTGGAATTTAGAAGGATGAGAGGGGATCTTATAGAAACATATAAAACTGTAAAAGGACTTGACAAGCTAGATGCAGGAATAATGTTCCCAATGATGGGGGAGTCCAGAACCAGGGGCCACAGTCTAGTCTAAGAATAAAGGGGAGGCCATTTAAAACTGAGATTAAGTACTTTTTCACCCAGAGAGTTGTGGATTTCTCTGCCACAGCGGGCAGTGGAGGCCAATTCACTGGATGAATTTAAAAGAGAGTTAGATAGAGCTCCAGGGGCTGGTGGAATCAAGGGATAGGGGGAGAAGGCAGGCACGGGTTATTGATTGTGCATGATCAGCCGTGATTAATATGAATGGCGGTGCTGGCTCGAAGGGCCAAATAGCCTCCTCCTGCTTCCCTTTTCTATGTTTCTATGTTGGCACTTGAGGTCAGGATTGAAACTGGATCACTGGAGTTGTATGATAGAGGCTTTACTAGCTGTGCCAATGTGCTCCCACTCCTGTACATGTATAGGTATATGTATATGTATGTGTTCATGTATATCTATACTAATAATCACAGACTCCACGTCCCAGTGTGAGTTACAACCCAAATGCCCAAACCACTAGTCTGAGCCTTAAGTAGACACAAAATGCTGGAATAACTCGGGACAGGCAGCATCTTTGGATAGAAACATAGACAACAGGTGCAGTTGTAGGCCATTCGGCCCTTCGAGCCAGCACCACCATTCAATACCATCTTAGCTGATCATCCACAATCAGTACCCCGTTCCTCATTTCTCCCCATATCCCTTGATTCCGTTAGCTCTAAGAGCGATATCCAACTCTCTGTTGAAAACATCCGGTGAATTGGCCTCCACGGACTTCTGTGGCAGAGATGGAATGGGTGATGTTTCGGGTCGAGACCTTTCCACGGTCTTTGCGAGCCTTTGGTTCAGGTTGTGTATGGAAGTCCTTTTCCTGACGCTGCTGAGAATTAGTTGCACGTGTGTTCTGCTTTTTGATGTTGGATTTACTATTCTTGTTTGTTTCCCACATTGGCCACGTCTCTGTGTTTTCGTGCAGGTGGAGAAGGTTCTTCAGCAGGGCAGCATTGCCGAGTGTGCTGAGCCCTACATGACCATTAAAGACTGCGAAACGGCCAAGGTACGTGGCTGGAATCCCCCGGACAACGCCCATGCCAGTGAGACCAAGTATAAAACCATGAGAGGAATAGATCGGGTAGATGCACAGAGTCTCTTGCCCAGAGTAGGGGAACCAAGGGTCATAGGTTCAAGGTGAAGGGGAAAAGATTTGATAGGAATCTGAGGGGTAACATTTTCACACAAAGGGTGGTGGGTGTATGGAACAAGCTGCCAGAGGAGGTAGTTGAGGCTGGGACTATTCCAACTTTTAAGAAACAGTTAGACAGGACATGGATAGGACCAGGTTTGGAGGGATATGGACCAAACACAGGCAGGTGGGACTGGTATAGCTGGGACATGTTGGCCAGTGTGGGCAAGATGGGCCGAATGGCCTGTTTCCACACCGTATTGCTCTATGACTAAGTGCTGGGCGTGCCAAAGCACTGAAGGTATAACTGTGATAAGGGACTGGCCCTCCCAACTAGAGCAGTATTAGGCCATTCGGCCCATCAAGTCTACTCCATCATTCAATCATGGCTGACCTATCTTTCCCTCTCAACCCCATTCTCCTGCCTTCTCTCCAAAACCCCTGATACCCGTACTGATCACAAATCTATCAATCTCCGCTTTAAAAATACCCAATACCTTGATGTCCACAGCTGTCTGTGGCATGAATTCCACAGATTCACCACCCACCGACTAAAGAAATTCCTCCTCATCTCTTGTATAAAGGTACGTCCTTTTATTCTGAGGCTGTGGTACGGATCCCTCTGGTCCTAGACTCTCCCACTAGTGGAAACATCCTCTCCGCATCCACTCTATCCAGGCCTCTCACTATTCATGTTTCAATGAGACCCTCCAGCGAACATTGGCCCAGACGCTCATCACACATTGCGCTCATTGTACGCGTGGGGTGGCGCAGGGTTGGCACGGAGGCGCAGCGGTAGAGTTGCTGCCTCACAGCGCCAGAGACCCGGGTTCGATCCCGTCTATGGGCGCTGTCTGTACGGAGTTTGCACGTTCTCCCCGTGACCTTTTTCTGGGTGTTCCAGTTTCCTCTCACACTCCAAAGACGTACAGGTTTGCAGGTTAATTGGCTTTGGTGATAAAAATTATAATATGTCCCTAGTGTATAGGATAGTCCTAGTGTACGGGGTGATCGATTGCTGGTCAGTGCGGGCTCGGTGGGCCGAAGGGCCTGTTTCCGCGCTGTATCTCTAAAGTCTAAAAGGTTTGTGAACAAGAAGCAAGTTTGCTACCACTGGTTTGTTATTGCTCTTGCTGCTCAACGTGGTGTCATTAGTCTATTTCCTGCAGTCCTTCCTATGGCTGTAGATGTTCCTCGTGGTCCTGAACCAAACCCCGGAACCTAACGTGTCTAAAATACTTTCCAGAGTAAAGAGAAGATCGCAAAGCTTCGGTTCCAGGCGATGTCCTTCTGTCAACGCTTGAAGTCCTATCGGATGCCTTTTGCCTGGGCTGCTGTAGATCTCACAAGCCTCACATCCACCAGTGGATCCCACAATTCACTGGACAGAGACGGCAATACTGGAGGTAATCTAACCCAAGGCCAATAGATAATAGACAATAGACAATAGGTGCAGGAGTAGGCCATTCGGCCCTTCGAGCCAGCACCGCCATTCAATGTGATCATGGCTGATCATCCCCAATCAGTGCCCCGTTCCTGCCTTTTCCCCATATCCCCAGACTCCGCTGTTTTTAAGAGCCCTATCTAGCTCTCTCTTGAAAGCATCCAGAGAACCTGCCTCCCCGCCCTCTGAGGCAGAGAATTCCACAGACAGTCTCCACAGAATAGTCTCCTTGTTCAGCAAAAAGCTGGAGTAATTCAGCAGGTCAGGCAGCATCTCTGGAGAGAAGGAATGGGTGACGTTTCGGGTCGAGACCCTTCTTCAGACTCCATTCTTCATCTGTGGTATGGAGCAAATGAGGACTTGAAAGATACTGACATTCATTTTAGTAAGGCATCGGCGAAATTAAATCCTCAGAAGCAAAGGACCCGCATTCCAAGGTTATGGGCGGCACAGCAGTAGAGTTGCTGCCTTACAGGTTCGATCCTGACTACGGGTGCTGTCTGTGCAGAGTTTGTACGTTCTCCCTGTGACTTGCATGGATTTTCTCAGAGATCTTCGGTTTCCTCCCATGCTCCCAAAACGTACAGGTTTGAAGGTTAATTGGATTGGCATTAAAACATATATCAATTGTCCCTAGTGTGTAGGATAGCGTTACTGTGCAGGGATCGCTGGTTGGTACAGACTCCGTGGGCTGAAGGGGCCCATTTCTGCACAGTATATCAAAACTAAACTAAACTAAACTAAGGAGATAGTGGATGCACACATTGACCAAATTTGCAGGTTTGTAGGTTAATTGGCTTGGTGTAAATATAAACTTGTCCCTAGTGTGTGTAGGTTAGTGTGCGGGGATCACTAGTCAGTGCTGTCTCGGTGGGCTGAAGGGCCTGTTTCCACACTGTATCTCTAAACAAAACTAAATGGTGACATTCTATGTTTTTCATTCACAACGTATGTAAAGCGTCAGTAGACAATAGACAATAGGTGCAGGAGTAGGCCATTCGGCCCTTCGAGCCAGCACTGGCATTCAATGTGATCATGGCTGATCATCCCCAATCAGTACCCCGTTCCTGCCTTCTCCCCATATCCCGTGACTCTGCTATTGCTATATATAGGGTGCCAGCAAAGTTCATTACAGCCCCCAATGATCCCTCGTTGTTCTCCGTGACCCCCTCATGCCAGCCCCACCCCCCTCCCCCCCCCCCATCAAACGTAGTGGTGGTCAGTTGCTGTAAATATTCCTTTGTTTCTTCCTGCAGGCAGTGGGACTGAGATGCGTTCGCATTCACTGGACAGCAAATACAGCATCCACTTATTGCGGCCCGCTCAGTATAATCTCCAGATGTTCAATAAACAGGTACGGTGAATACCCAGTGCGATCAATAGGTGCACGGTACGCCCCAGAGCAGTGAGTGAATAAAGGACCTGTCTGCCCCACGGTACGAGTTTACACAAGAGCTCTCCCGAGTTAAAAAAAAAATCAAACTGAATGAACGTAGCGGGTACGTCGGAGCTCGGGGACGTCTCTTAGCGGCTCGTAACGCTAACGGCAGGTACTCGGGAAACGCGGTAAGCTGGTGAAGACTGGTGAAGATTTTTCAACAATGTTGGAAAATGTCCACGAGAGCCCTGAGTACCGACGAGCGGCCATTACCGTAAATCTCCGAGTTCGAATCAGGGGAAACTCGGGAGAACTCTTGGAATGAACTCGTACAGTGGGACAGGGGTTTTACTGACAGAGTGAATACGGGTTACTCACTTCGAATCAGGGGAAACTCAGGAGAACTCTTGAATTAGCTTGTACAGTGGGACAGGGCCTTATGACTACAACAGGTGGTACCAGCGTGGGGGGGGGAAGGGGCGCCAAGAATGAAGAGGGACCTTGTCTGGGGGGGCCGTCGAGAGAACAAGGGGAGACCATTGAGGACGCTTATGAACACTTTGTAAATCTTGTCAGCGCCCTTTGCATGGTGACTATTCGCATACTCT
The DNA here is from genome assembly GCF_028641065.1 of Leucoraja erinaceus. NCBI lineage: Eukaryota > Metazoa > Chordata > Chondrichthyes > Rajiformes > Rajidae > Leucoraja > Leucoraja erinaceus. The sequence continues at coordinate 3,682,204 of NC_073405.1, read as the reverse complement.
GTGTACGGCACGCAAAACAAAGAACTATACTGTGACTTGTCAAATAGAAACATAGAAACATAGAAATTAGGTGCAGGAGTAGGCCATTCGGCCCTTCGAGCCTGCACCGCCATTCAATATGATCATGGCTGATCATCCAACTCAGTATCCCGTACCTGCCTTCTCTCCATACCCCCTGATCCCCTTAGTCACAAAGGCCACATCTAACACCCTCTTAAATATAGCCAATGAACTGGCCTTAACTACCCTCTGTGGCAGAGAGTTCCAGAGATTCACCACTCTCTGTGTGAAAAAAGTTCTTCTCATCTTGGTTTTAAAGGATTTCCCCCTTATCCTTAAATGCGACAACAAAGGTCATAAGGTCATAAATGATAGGAGCAGAATTAGGGCATTCGGCCCATCCGCTCCACCATTCAATCATGGCTGATCTGTCTCTCAGTACACAATAGACAATAGGTGCAGGAGTAGGCCATTCGGCCCTTCGAGCCAGCACCGCCATTCAATGTGAGCATGGCTGATCATCCCCAATCAGTACCCCGTTCCTGCCTTCTCCCCATACCCCCTGACTCTGCTACCTTTAAGAGCCCTATCTAGCTCTCTCTTGAAAGTATCCAGTGAACCAGCGTCCACCGCCCTCTGAGGCAGAGAATTCCACAGACTCACAACTCTCTGTGAGAAATAGTGCTTCCTCATCTCCGTTCTAAATGTCTTACTCCTTATTATTAGACTGTGGCCCCTGGTTCTGGACTCCCCCCAACTTATCCTTCCTAACTCCATTCTCCTGCCTTCTCCCCATAACCCCTGATACCCGTACTAATCAAATAAAGTATCTCTCATTCAATCAGTCACTCCATGCTAAGGTACACAAAAAATGCTGGAGAAGCTCAGCGGGTGCAGCAGCATCTAGGAGCGAAGGAAATAGGCAACGTTTCGGGCCGAAACCCTTCGGGTTTCGACCCGAAACGTTACCTATTTCCTTTGGGTTTCGGCCCGAAACGTTGCCTATTTCCTTCGCTCCTAGATGCTGCTGCACCCACTGAGCTTCTCCAGCATTTTTGTGTACATTTGATTTTCCAGCATCTGCAGTTCCTTCTTAAACACCCCATGCTGCGGCCCAGTCTGTATTTAATGTGCTGCCTGCTCTCAATGAGTTACTCACCTGCTTCCAGTTTCAGAGTAAACTTCCTCGCCAGTTAGTTTCTCTACCTTTCTGTGGTTTTACAATTTTGAGTGCACGTACCTTTTTTATCTAAGATGGTTTAGTTTGGACGGCTTGGTGGGGTTGCTGTCTTACAGCGCCAGAGACCCGGATTTGATCCTGACTACGGGTGCTTAATATCGGGGGGGGGGGGGGTTGTACATTCTCCCCGTGACCTGTGTGGGTTTTCTCCGGGTGCTCCGGTTTCCTCCCACACTCCAAAGACGTGCATATTTGTAGGTCGATTGGTTTCGGTAAATTGTCCCTGGTGTTTGGGATAGAACCAGTGTACGGCTGGTCAGCATGGGCTAGGGCAGAAGGGCCTGTTTCCGTGCTGTGACTCTAGACCAGTGGTTCCCAACGTGGGGCGTACGCCCCACAGGGGGGGCAATTTGATTTTTAAGGGGGGCAATTGAGCGGGGGGGCATTTTTTTTAAGGGGGGCAATTAATCTCTTATTAAAAATAAGAGATTATTCTAATATAGAAATTTTCTCTCTCTTTATTACCTGTGAATACTCTTTTATTATCATATTTATCATTATTATTATTTTAATACCACCTAATGTTTTTTTCTTTTTTTTACAATTTTTTAGTAATTTCTTGCTCAGAACTGTCTTTTGCTTATTTCATTTTTCTTTTTCATGGATGCCATGTTCTTTTGAAGCTTGTTTAAACCAAGGTATTGGCGTTTTAAGCTTCTTCAGCTGAAACGGAGTTCACTTTTTAAATGATACCCATTATATATCTCCACAGGGACGGGGGGGGGGGGGGCATCAGGTTACTCCAGTGATTAGGTGGGGCATCTTCAAAAAAAAGGTTAAACCACTGCTCTAGACTAAGTTCCATCCCCTCTAGGTTTCACCAAAGTGACTATTCTAAATATAGATTTGCACAATGATCACAGCTAACAAACAATGGCCTTTGTCCTTCATCATTGTTACTCCTGAGCATATCGTTCATTCATTTGTTCTATCTATCTCTCTACTTCACCATCTCTCATTTCCCTCTCCCCTGACTCTCAGTCCGAAGAAGGGTCTCGACCCGAAACGTCACCTATTCCTTCTCTCCAGAGACGCTGCCTGTCCCGCTGAGTTACTCCAGCATTTTGTATCTATCTTCGGTGTAAACCAGCATCTGCAGTTGCTTCTTCCACATATTAAATCATTCACATTCTCCGGGGGATTAAATTCTTCATCATTAATACCACATTCTGTTCTCTGCCCCACTGGCATAGATTGTACAAGAAAAGTCTACAATTACAGCAGTGCCTTAGTATATTTAAGTTCAAAAGTGATAGGAGCAGAATTAGGCCATTCGGCCCATTAAGTCTCCTCTGCCATTGAATCATGGGTGATCTATCTTGCCCTCTTAACCCCATTTTTAGTTTAGTTTAGTGATACAGCACAGAAACAGGCCCTTCGGCCCGCCGGGTCTGTGCCGACCAGCGATCCCCGTACAGTAACACTATCCTTCACACACTAGAGACAATTTTTACATTTGCTAAGCCAATTAACCTACAAACCTGTACGTCTTCGGAGTGTGGGAGGAAACTGAAGATCTCAGAGAAAACCCACGCTGGTCACGGGGAGAACGTGCAAACTCCGTACAGACAGCGCCCGTAGTCGGGATCAAACCCGGGTCTCCGACGCTGTGTTCGCTGTAAGGCAGCAACTCTACCACCGTGCCACCGTGACCGTTCTCCTGCCCTCTCCCCATAACCCCTGTCACCCCGTACCAATCAAGAATCCATCTATCTCTGCCTTAATGTATCCATTGATTTGGCCCCCACAGCCGTCTATGGCTGCGTCTAATGGAATGTCTTGGTTCCAGGAGGAAGATAAACTCAGTGATGAAGACCTGATGAAACTTATCGCCGACGAGAAGAAAACATCGACTCTGCTGAGGCGACAACGGAGGATTCCAGGTAAATGTGAAAACAGTTGTTTCATAAGGTCATAACCAAGTAGAATTAGGCCATTCGGCCCATCAAGTCTACTCCGCCAGCCAATCATGGCTGATGTATCTCTCCCTCCGAACCCCATTCTCCTGCCTTCTCCCCATAACCATTGACACCCGCACTAATCAAGAATCTATCTATCTCTGCCGTAAAAACATCCATCGACTAGGTCTCCGCAGCGTTCTGCGGTAAAGAATTCCACAGATTCACCACCCTCTGACTAAAGAGATTCCTCCTCATCTCCTTCCTAAAGGCAGCGGTGGGAGGGGGGAGGCATCGAGAGAACAAAGGGGAGGGGGGGGGGGAAACTGGGGACGGTAATGAACACTGTAACATTGTCGCCGCCCTATACGTGGTGCCCCTTTGCATACTTTGTGTGTGATGTGCAAAACAATGAGATTCACTGTGATATTAAAGATCTCAGAGAAAACCCACGCAGGTCACGGGGGGAACGTACAAACTCCGTACAGACAGTCGGGGTCAAACCCGGGTCTCCGGCGCTGTGTTCGCTGTAAGGCAGCAACTCTACCGCTGCGCCACCGTGTAAATCAATTCAATGCAAAACTGATCTATGTGAGGATCCCGCGCCCTGCTGTACGTTCCCTTGTTCACTGGGATTCTCCATCCTAGTTGAAACCGAAGATTAGACGCAGAAAGCTGGAGTAACTCAGCAGGACAGGCAGCATCTCAGGATAGGATGAATGGGTGACGTTTCGGGTCGAGACTCTTCTTCAGACTGGATCTCCCCCTCTCTCCCCTCTTCACCCTTAAACTTATGTCCTCTGATTCTCGATTCCCCTACTCTGGGCAAAAGACTATGTGCATCTACCCGATCTATTCATAGAAACATAGAAATTAGGTGCAGGAGTAGAGGCCATTCGGCCCTTCGAGCCTGCACCGCCATTCAATATGATCATGGCTGATCATCCAACTCAGTATCCTGTACCTGCCTTCTCCCCATACCTTCTGATCCCCTTAGCCACAAGGGCCACATCTAGCTCCCTCTTAAATATAGCCAATGAACTGTGGCCTCAACTACCCTCTGTGGCAGAGAGTTCCAGAGATTCACCACTCTCTGTGTGAAAAAAGTTCTTCTCATCTCGGTTTTAAAGGATTTCCCCCTTATCCTTAAGCTGTGACCCCTTGTCCTGGACTTCCCCAACATCGGGAGCAATCTTCCTGCATCTAGCCTGTCCAACCCCTTAAGAATTTTGTAAGTTTTCTATAAGATCCCCTCTCAATCTCCTAAATTCTAGAGAGTATAAACCAAGTCTATCCAGTCTTTCTTCATAAGACAGTCCTGACATCCCAGGAATCAGTCTGGTTCCTTCCATGATCTTGTACACCTCTATAGGATCACCCCTCATCCTCCTGCACTCCAAGGCCAGGAGGAGTCATAAGTGTGTTATTGTCATATGTTCCAGAGAGGACAATGAAATTCTTACTTGCAGCAGCACAACAGCATCACTCGGGTTCTGCTGGGGCTGGGATCTTGGTGGAGGTTGGGTCCAGGTGGGGGTTTTGGGATGTTGATAGGATTGGGAAAGGGCCATTAGGTGCTGGCGGGTCCCGATACTAACGGGGCTGATCATGAGAGGAAAAGATCGGGTGGATGCCCAGAGTCTCTTGCCCAGAGTGGGGAAATCTAGTAGGTTTACGATGAAGGGGGGGGGCAAGATTTTCTGGGGATCTGAGGGGTAACTTTACCATGCAAAGGGTGGTGGGTATATGGAACGAGCTGCTGGAGGAGGTAGTTGAGGCTGGGACTATTGCGAAATTTAGGAAAACGAGTAGACAGGTATATGGATAGGACAGGTGTGGAGGGATATGGGGCAAACGCAGGCAAGTGGGACTAGTGTGGATGGGACATGTTGGTCAGTGTGGGCAAGTTGTTTCCACGCTGTATATAACTCTGACTCCATGGGTACTGGTGGGATGGGTAATAGACAATAGACAATAGGTGCAGGAGCAGGCCATTCGGCCCTTCGAGCCAGCACCGCCATTCAATGTGATCATGGCTGATCATCCCCAATCAGTACCCCGTTTCTGCCTTCTCCCCATATCCCCTGACTCCGCTATCTTTAAGAGCCCTACCTAGCTCTCTCTTGAAAGCATCCAGAGAACCTGCCTCCACCGCCCTTTGAGGCAGAGAATTCCACAGAATCACCACTCTCTGTGAGCAAAAGTGTTTCCTCGTCTCCGTTCTAAATGTCTTACCCCTCATTCTTAAACTGTGTGGCCCCTGGCTCTTGGGTGGTGGTGGGGTTAGGTAGTGGTGGGGTCTGGACCATTGGGCTTTGGGGCAAATGGGGTGGAGGTGCTCGTCCTAATGGGATGGCCTGGATGTTGGTTTGGGATGCATTCAGAAAGAAACTCTCTGTTAATTTGCAGGAGTTTTTCGATTCGAAGTGTCCCATGTTACTGAAGCATCGACCTTTTGTTTTAACCCCGAGTTTTTGGAAGTCAAGCCGAGCAACAGTGAGAACACAGATCTGACCTTGGAGGTGTTGGAGTTCCCCGTGTCAGGGTTTTCCGTTCCACATACAACGTACAGGTAGGCTTTCAGCCCCAATGAGTCTCTACAGATGGAGTCTGTCTGAAAGAGCTTGCATTTAGGTGCTGATCATCTGCAACTACCGTTGGAGGTGGCGAAAATGTCGGAGGATTAGTTGTTGTATGTGACGGCTGGTGGGGTGGAAGGTGAGGACAAGGGGGGACTCTGCCCTTGTTACGAGTGGGGGGGGGGGGGGGAGATGGGGAGTGAGAGCAGATTTACGGGGTATAGAAGAGACCCTGGTGAGAGCCTCATCTGTAGTAGAAGAGGGGAACCCCCGTTCCCTGAAGAACGAGGACGTCTCCGATGCCCTGGTGTGGAACACCTCATCCTGGGAGCAGATGCGGCGTAGACGGAGGAATTGGGAGTAGGGGATGGAGTCCTTACAGGAAGCAGGGTGGGAAGAAGTGTAGCCCAGATAGCCATGGGAGTCAGTGGGTTTATAGTGGATGTCGGTTAATAGTCTGTCACCTGTGATGGAGATAGTGAGGTCTAGAAACGGTAGGGAGATGTCGGAAATGGTCCAGGTGTATTTGAGTGCCGGATGGAAGTTAGTGGTGAAGTGGATGAAGTCAGTGAGTTGCGTGTGGGTGCAGGAGGTAGCACCAATGCAGTTGGCGATGTAGCGGAGGTAGAGGTCGGGGATGGGGCCACAGTATGTCCCAACAAGGATTGTTCGACATACCCTACAAAGAGGCAGGCATAGCTGGGACCCATGCACGTGCCCATAGCCGCTCCTGGTATTTGGAGGAAATGGGAGGAGTCAAACAAAAAGTTATTGGGTAAGGACCAGCTCCGCTAGGCGGAGAAGAGGGTCAGTAGACTGGGATTGGTCGAGGAAGAAACGGGGGGCTTTGAGACCCTCCTGGTGGTGGATGGAGATGCAGAGTGACTGGACATCCATGGTGAAGATGTGGGAGTGGGGGCCTAGGAAACGGAAGTCATGGAGGAGACGAAGAGCGTGTGAGGTGTCTTGGACATAGGTAGGGAGGGATTTAACCAGGGGGGATAGGATGGAGTCCAGGTATATGGAAATAAGTTTGGTGGGGCACAAACAGGCGGAAACAATGGGCCTACCAGGACATTCAGGTTTGTGGATTTTGGGGAGAAGGTAAAATCGGGCCGTGCGGGGCTGGGGAACGATGAGGTTGGAGGCTTGGAAGGGCAGGGAGCCGGAAGTGATGAAGCCATTGATAGTGTTAGAGATAGTGGCCTGGTGCTCGTCTGTGGGGTCATGGTCCAAGGATAAGTAGGAGGAGGTGTCTGAGAGTTGGCGCGTGGCCACAGCATTGTAGAGATCAGTGCGCCAGACTACCACGGCACCTCCCTTGTCGGCGGGTTTGATCACCCAGTCTGGGTTGTTGTTGAGTGAGTGGAGGGCTGTACATTCAGGGGGGGAGAGTGATTAGACTGAGAAAGGGCAGTGGAGAAGTTGAGGCGGTCGATATCCCGCCAGCAGTTTCAAATAAAAAGGTCTAAAGCAGGTAGATGGCCATGAGGGGGAGTCTAAGAGGAGGGGGCCCGTTGGAGACGGGAGTAGGGGTCATCACTGTGGGGCGAGGGCCCCTTCCCATGGGAGAACGCTTTGATGCGGAGAGCTCCACGTCGTAGCGGACGTGGAACTCATTGAGGTGGGGACAGAGGGGAACAAAGGTGAGGCCTCTGCTGAGTACAGATTGCTCAGTAACGTGTCAACGCAGACCATATGGTAACATGTAATGTGGCAATACGTCATCACGTCGTAAATTGTTCGGTGACCTGATACGCCAGTCAATGATGCGGGCAGTCGCAAGTGGGACAGGCTCGTATTTGACTAGTGAACCAATATTTGACTAAAAGTGAAGTTTAATTGCAAGGTATGGTAGTTGCTGCCATCTGTTGTTGACGGGAACAGAACTGTCAATGCAATCGGGAGGGAAATGCACGGCTCGGTCATCCGACAACTAATGAGCTGTGGCTTCACAGAGCTGTCCTTGTGGTGATGTTGCCTAAAAGGTTGAAATGCAGAGCAAGCCTTTGTTGTGTCGTTCACCTCTCTTAAGAACGAGGCCTTTTTTTTTGTAGTTTAGTTCAGAGATAGAGTGCAGAAACAGGCCCTTCGGCCCACCGAGTCTGTGCCGACCAGCGATCCCCGCACACTAATGCTATCCTACACACACTAGGGACATTCTACGATTAGACCAATTAGCCTACAAACCACCACGTCTTTGGAGCGTGGGAGGAAACCGAAGATCCCGGAGAAAACACACGCGGGTCACGGGGAGAACGTTGCAAACTCCGTACAGACAGTGCCTGCAGTTAGGATCCAACCCGGGTCTCTGGCGCTGTGAGGCAGCAACTCTACCGCTGCGCCACCGTGCTGCCCGTCAATTGTCAGTGTATATACTAGGATTATGCGTTTTGCTGGGCCAACAGAGGTCACGGCCTTCGAAAGGAGTCCAACGGTACCGGAGCGGTTAGCCTAGGCCACCAGGGGGCCAAGGTACCGGCTTCTCCGAAGTCACGTACAGGAAACGGATCTGCCGGCTTCGACCTCAGGCAGCAAATTCCTCCCTTCGATCGTTGCAGAAGCTCCGATGAGGTCGAGATCGGCTGATGCATTTTCAGAGGAGGGGGGACTTCTCACCAGCAATGTTGGTGGCCCTGACCTCCCACCTAACTCATTGGAGAACTAGCTTTAATTGGACGTAAACTTGCACTAGAATGGGAAGGTACCTCTCCCTGCGTGACATGAACCAAGAACTGTGAGTGTCCATTGCCGCTTTCCTTCCAGGCATCATCTCATCATGAACATAACACCTTCAAACACCTCAGAATAAAGGGGAGGTCATTTAAGACTGAGGTGAGAAAAAACTTTTTCACCCAGAGAGTTGTGAATTTGTGGAATTCCCTGCCACAGAGGGCAGTGGAGGCCAAGTCACTGGATGGATTTAAGTGAGAGTTAGATAGAGCTTTAGGGGCTAGTGGAGTCAAGGGATATGGGGAGAAGGCAGGCACGGGTTATTGATAGGGGACGATCAGCCATGATCGCAATGAATGGTGGTGCTGGCTCGAAGGGCCGAAGGGCCGAATGGCCTCCTCATGCACCTATTTCTATGTTTCTATCTCGGAGCTAATTAACCTACAAACCTGTTTAAGAAGGAACTGCAGATGCTCCATAGATGCTGCTGCACCCGCTGAGTTTCTCCAGCATTTTTACGAACCTACAAACCTGTACGTCTTTGGAGTGTGAGAGGAAACCGAAGATCTCAGGGAAAACCCACGCAGGTCACGGGGAGAACGTGCAAACTCCGTACAGACAGCACCCCTAATCGGGATCGAATTAGATGGAGCTCTAGGGGCTAGTGGAGTCAAGGGATATGGGGAGATGGCAGGCACGGGTTACTGATAGGGGATGATCAGCCATGATCACAATGAATGGCGGTGCTGGCTCGAAGGGCCGAATGGCCTCCTCCTGCACCTATTTTCTATGTTTCTAAGACAACATGTTCGGGTCCACCACCGATTTTCGGGCAACTGATGGTGGAGCCTCGTCTAATCCGCGAGAGAGCCCGCTTGAAGTTGCCCGATGACTGCCGAGTAGAAACTGTCCCTGAAGAAGGTTCCCGACCCGAGACCATCACCTGTTCCTTTTCTCCAGAGATGCTGCCTGACCCGCTGAGTTACTCCAGCTTTTTGTGCCCATTTCCTGAATCTGGCGGTGTGCGTTTTCACGCTTCTGTACCTCTTGCCAGATGGGAGAGTAGTGTCCCGGGTGAGACTGGTCCGTGATGATGCTGCTGGCCTTGCTGAGGCAGCGATGGAGTCAATGGAAGGGAGGTTGCTTAGTGTGATGGTCTGGGCTATAACATATCTTGGATGGAGCCGTTCCCAAATGATATTGTATGCAAGGGCCCTAGTGAGACCACACTTGGAGTAGTGTGTGCAGTTTTGGTCCCCTAATTTGAGGAAGGACATTCTTGCTATTGAGGGAGCGCAGCGTAGGTTTACAAGGTTAATATCCGGGATGGCGGGACTGTCATATGCTGAGAGAATGGAGCAGTTGGGCTTGTACACTCTGGAGTTTATAAGGATGAGAGGGCATCTCATTGAAACATATAAGATTGTTAAAAGTGTTACGCTAGAGGCAGGAAACATGTCCCTGATGTTGGGGGAGTCCAGAACCAGGGGCCACACAGTTTAAGATTAAGGGGTAAGCCATTTAGAACGGAGACGAGGAAACACTTTTTCTCACAGAGAGTGGTGAGTCTGTGGAATTCTCTGACTCTGGAGGCAGGTTCTCTGGATGCTTTCAAGAGGGTTAGATAAGGCTCTTAAAAATAGCAGAGTCAGGGGATATGGGGAGAAGGCAGGAATGATTGGGGATGATCAGCCATGATCACATTGAATGGCTCGATGGACCAAATGGCCTTCTCCTGCACCTATTGTTTATTGTCTATTGTCTACTGCAACTGCACAGCCAGCAAACACAGGGATGGTGGTGAAGCATGTTGTCGATAAGGAATGGTTCTGTGTGTTTACATCAGGTTATTGCTTGCATAGGCTGTTTCACAACTTTCTTAATTTAGACTCTTGCAGGAATTTACAGCATGTCTTGTCTTTCTGCTGACTGGTTAGCACGCAACAAAAGCTATTCATTCTGCCTCGGTACACGTGACAATAAACAAAACTAGCCTGAAGTATTTGTGAGGTGAAGCTACACAGGCTGACTGGGTGTCACTAGACTGCATTCAGGTTGTCATATGATTGTATTCACCAGAGTGACTTGGATGCCAATAAGGGTTTGCAGGCTGGCACGGTGGCGCAGCAGGAGAGTTGCTGCCTCGTAGCACCAGAGACCCAGGTTTGATCCTTACCACGGACCGCTGTCTGTGCGGAGTTTGCACGTGCTCCCCGTGACCGTGTGGCTCTTCTCCGGATTCCTCCCACAGTTTAAGAATAAGGGGCAAGCCATTTAGAATGGAGACGAGGAAACACTTTGTCACACAGAGAGTGGTGAGTCTGTGGAATTCTCTGCCACAGTGGGCGGTGGAGGCCGGTTCTCTGGATACTTTCAAGAGAGAGCTTGAGAGGGCTCTTGAAGATAGTGGAGTCAGGGGATATGGGGAGAAGGCAGGAACGGGGTACTGATTGGGGATGATCAGCCATGAATGGCTCGAAGGGCTGAATGGCCTCCTCCGGCACCTATTGCCTATTGTCTAATCCCAAGGCGAACAGGTTTGTCAGTTAGGTTACACAAAAAAGCTGGAGAAACTCTCAGCGGGTGCAGCAGCATCTATGGAGCGAAGGAAATAGGCAACGTTTCGGGCCGAAACCCTTCTTCAGACACAGGTTTGTCAGTTAATTGGCTTCTGTTCATTGTTAAAAGGGGGCCCTGTTTCCACGCTGTTTAGTTGACCTTGTTTAGTCTTTTATTCAGCTATCTGTGTCCGTCTGATGCCAAAATCAACAGCCAGTCTTTGCTCAGACTCTAAGTTATCTCTGACCGCAAGGATTAACAAATACACCAGGGAAAATGTTTAAACCAAAGATTTTTTTTTTTTAGACAAAAATCCGAGTTTGAGAATCATTTGATATTAAAATAACAGCTTTTTAAGGTTATATACAGCAGACAATACAAACGGACTCTTACTCCATTCTGGGCACAGCTGAGCGCTTCATAAATTACAAAATGGCGTATTGGAATATTAAATGCTTAAATATATAAAGCAAAAGAAACAATTAATTAACACTCACAATTCTGCACAGCTATCCTTAGCTATGGTGATAAAGTCAATATGACTTGGAAACATCCCTGCGGGTAGGAATTGAGTTAAAGTGTAACAGTTAAACTGGTATAAATAGGGCGTTGGGGCAATGTTATTGGAGACACTGGAACCGTGCCGTTTTCAATGGGCTTTTGCCAGGGTGTTGGGCCTGTCCCATGACTGCCGGCACCCGTCATAGGTTGCCGAAAATTCTCAACGTGTTGAAAATTCAGCGGCAGCCAGTCACGGCCATACAGGCGTCACGTGTCGACATGTTGCGGGGTGATGCCCGTATGGTCGTGAGTAGTCGCCCAACGAGACGTACCTTGTTCTGGTCGCCGCTGGACTTTCAACGTGTTGAAAATTTTCGGACGCCTGTTGCGACTATTGACGGGTGCCGGCAAGTCATCGAAAAAACTTGCGTAAATGGGACAGGTTGCACTTGTGTTCAATTTCTATATTCCAGTGCCCCTTTCATTAATAGAACATGTGTTCCTGTTCGGGTGATCGGACCCACTAACGCGAGGCGTGCCGCCAGTGTGTGTTGGCCCGCCCTGCATGGATCATCCCGTGGAGCGCACTGCTGCTAAATGTGGATTGATGAAGGATCATCGACGTCGGGCGGTTTCGCATCTCCATGGGCAAGGGATCAGCGGGCGTAGGCGGGTTTGGTTTGCTGGGCTGCGGTCAGGGTGACCATCACACCTGGGATTTGCCTGGTCGGTCGGTCTGGTGGCGGGGGAGATAGATGAACTCTGAGCTGAGGGCAAGGTGGGACAAGTCTAGTGGGTGTTAACTGAAGTGGCGTTGCGACTATGTTGGGCTCGTCTTGAACTAAGACACTTGCAGGAAAACCTATCGGCTGCTTGGAGTAGCATGTATACTTTGGGAATGCTTAGGTAGCTCGGACGTTTAATCCTGGGGAGACTTTGATGCATTGGTTTGTTGCTTAAAACATAAGACAATACACGTTCAGAGAGTCAGATCAGTGCATCCTCTTTGCATTGTACTCTCATCTCAAATGGAAACAGCCAAACTTGCTGTTTTTAAATCTCTCTCTGTCTGTCTCTCTCACACACACCCAGACACACTCACATGTACACACACGCGCACTCACACACACACACACACACGTAGACACAGTCTCTGCCAGCGTTTAAGATTGTGATGTTAAGCCTCAAGTTCCACTGGACGAATCATCATGGTGGTGGTCTTCAGGGGGTAGGTTCTTCCCCTCCAGGACTTCCAGAAGATGCCCCGTTTCCTCTCGCGACGCTGCTGGGGCTTACTGGCAAAATATTTGCCGTTCAGGTTGGCTTGCCCGCAGGTGGTGAACCACCATCCCCCTGAAACAGGCACAGAGGTGGGTTGGAGGTTAATTGGGGGGAAAGTAAGCACTCAACCGTGATGGGTCATCCCATTGAATACCCACCCTCTAGTCTGTGAGAACAGGGCCACCCTGCCCCATTCAGTGGGCCAAAGGGGCTGTTTCCACGCTGTATCTCTAAACTAAACATCCGGGAGAGTTTCCAGCATTCTCCTCCCTCCATAGTTCTCTCGTCTTTCATGGGAAGGTGGACTTTGTTAGAAGATGACCGTTGATGGGAAGACGGCCGGTGGGATAGGAATTTGGCCGCCTGAGATTCCTCTTCGTGCATTGGTCATGATAGGAGTAGATAGGAGTAGAATTAGGCCATTTGGCCCATCAAGTCTACTCCGCCATTCAATCACGGCTGATCTATCTCTCCCTCCGAACCCCATTCTCCTGCCTTCTCCCCATAAGTTGATAAGGGCCACAGAGGGTAGTTGAGGCCTATATTTAAGAGGGAGTTAGATGTGGCCCTTGTGGCTAAGGGGATCAGGGGGTATGGAGAGAAGGCAGGTACGGGATACTGAGTTGGATGATCAGCCATGATCATATTGAATGGCGGTGCAGGCTCGAAGGGCCGAATGGCCTACTCCTGCACCTAATTTCTATGTTTCTATGTTTCTATAACCTCCGACACCCAACCCATACTGATCAAGAATCTATCTAACTCTGCCTTAAAAATATCCATTGACTTGGCCGCCACAGCCTTCTGCGGCAAAGAATTCCACAGATTCACCACCCTCTGACTAAAGAAATTCCTTCCTAAAGGAACGTCCTTTAATTCTGAGCTGGTTCGAGACTCTCCCACCAGCAGTGCTATTCTATTGTATCAGATGCCCCCGCAGCTGAGGTGCCCCCCTGCCTACCCGCCCGCCCGCTCGCCAGACTTGGCACTGACCTGTCAGGTGTTTGGCACAGTTCATGTTGAACTGTAGATCATGGTCCTGGTCTCGAGTGGAGAAACGCAGTCCGCTCGATTCACTGATGGCGTTCTTCAGGTTCCCAGAGACGGGGTTCTTGAGGGTGATGGTGTAGTCGGTGGCCTCGCTGCCCAGGCTGAAGGGGTACTCTGTGTACTCTGTGTGGTTTTCCCAGTCCTCCAGCTCGATACGCAGCAGATAGCTGCCCTGGCGTACGATGGTGTACAGCTTCTCCAGACCCAGCCAGAACTCACCTGCGAAAAAAAACCCAAACATGAACAGGTGCAGGGAGGCAGTGAATGCATATCGTTGTCTCTGTACTGTACACTGACAATGACAATTAAAATTGAATCTGAATCTGAATCTGAATCTGATGCTGGTTTACACCGAAGATGGACACACAAAAAAAACTGGAGCAATCCAGCGGGTCAGAATGGTCTCTGGATAGAAGGAATGGGAGATGTTTCGGGACTGAAGAAGGCTCTCGACCCGAAACGTCACCCATTCCTCCTCTCCAGAGATGCTGCCTGTCCCACAATAGACAACAGGTGCAGGAGTAGGCCATTCGGCCCTTCGAGCCAGCACCACATCATTCAATGTGATCATGGCTGATCATCCCCAATCAGTACCCCGTTCCTGCCTTCTCCCCATATCTCCGCTATTTTTAAGAGCCCTATCTAGCTCTCTCTTGAAAGTATCCAGAGAACCGGCCTCCACCGCCCTCTGCGGCAGAGAATTCCACAGACTCGCAACTCTCTGTAAAAAAAAAAAGTGTTTCCTCGTCTCCGTTCTAAATGGCCAACCCCTTATCCAGCATCTGCAGTTCCTTCTTGTACAACTAGTGCACTACCATACCTCACCAGGAGGGAGCAGCGCACCCCAACTCTCTACACAAAAGGTGGACACAAAATGCTGGAGTAACTCAGCGGGTCAGGCAGCATCTCTGGAGGAGATGGAATGGGTGATGTTTCGGGTTGAGGCACTTGTTCAATCTGCCCGTCCCTCTGAGTTACTCCAGTATTTTGTCTCTCTCTTTGGTTCAAATCTGCAGTTCCCGCCTACACATTTCCTTATTTGATTAAGATAAAAAGACCTCCTTTTTTAATTAAGACAATATCCCAGAGTGACAGCACCCATCTTTGCTGGAATAATGCAGCAGAGAAACGTCATCCTGTTTTAATTGTGATAAAACCCCATGAGGTCAGGTATTTGTTACTTGGGGTTACTGCCCCGTAAACAATGAATTCCTTTACAATGGGTGCCCTCCTGCTGACACAATCACCAACCTTAACGCAGAAAAACAACTGGTTAGTGATGTGATGCTTGGATCACGGCACCTTGGCCTTTCCTGACGTAAACATTTCATACTGACACTAAACTAAGGATTAGCTAACCCTAAACCAATTCAAAGATAGACACAAAATGCTGGAGTAACTCAGCGGGACAGGCGGTGATGTTTCGGGTCGAGACCCTTCTTCAGACAGGTCAGTCTGAAGAAGGGTCTCCACCCCGAAACGTCACCCATTCCTTCTCTCCAGAGATGTTACTCCAGCGTTTTGTGTCTACTCATATTCGATGGACAGAGGTGAAATATATCCTCCAGACCCCAAGATACCAACAATACAACACGACGGGGCTAAAGGAACAGCACTAAATTCTATTTACCAGTGAGGTTGCCAAATCCATCCTTGTACGCCTGCCAAAGGCGGTCAAAGTCTACGGACCCATCCATCCGTCTCTGAATCACAGTCCAGCCGCCTTCTGTGGAAACACAACAAACCATTGAACATTCCCTGACATGAGAGATTCACGTCTACTGGAGGAAACTTCTCCTTTAGTTCAAACTAAAATGCAGCAAACCGTGGCCATTCCAACCCCAACCTTAAGGGGTTGGATAGGCTAGATGCAGGAAGATTGTTCCCGATGTTGGCGAAGTCCAGAACAAGGGGTCACAGTTTAAGGATAAAGGGGAAATCTTTCAGGACCGAGATGAGAAAATCATTTTTCACACAGAGAGTGGTGAATCTGTGGAATTCTCTGCACACAGAAGGTAGTTGAGGCCACAGTTCATTGGCTATATTTAAGAGGGAGTTAGATGTGGCCCTTGTGGATAAAGGGATCAGGGGGTATGGAGAGAAGGCAGGTACAGGATACCGAGTTGGATGATCAGCCATGATCATATTGAATGGCGGTGCAGGCTCGAAGGGCCGAATGGCCTACTCCTGCACCTATTTTCTATGTTTCTATGTCACACTCGAATGAAGATGTCTATTTTGACAGCACTGGGAAATCTGTGGGATTCATTGCCACAGACGTCTGTGGAGGCCAAGGCAATGGATATTATTAAAGGGGAGATTAACAGGTTCTTGATTAGCATGGGTGTCAGGATTTACGGGGAGAAGGCAGGAGAATGGGGTTGAGAGGGAAAGATAGATCCGCCATTATTGAATGGTAGAGTAGACTCGATGGGCCGAATGGCCTAATTCTGCTCCTACGACTTGTGAACAAAAAAGACCCAACCCAGTTTACACAAGTGTCTCTGCTCCTCAGTGAGAGCTGTTCTTAACCTCATCCAGATCCCAGACTCTGCTTCCACTAGCATCCAAATTCTTACCATCGGTCATTCGACAGAATACTTCAAAGGACTGCGAGCCTACAGGCTGGACTCTGTACACTCTAGTGGTCTGCTGTCCTTCAAGGAATAGTTGGTGACAGTCAAAGGGAAGTTCTGCAAAACAAAGAGGGAATCTATCAATTAGACTTTGGGCATTTCTTTACGTTTCGTGAAGTTTGTACATTAAGGAAATGTAACTCTTTCCTTTAACGGAGCTTATATTGCCTCTAGTTTACCTTAGTTTAGAGATACAGTGCGGAAACAGGCCATTCGGCCCACTGACCAGCGACCCCCACACACTTAATACTATCCTACACACATTCGGGCCAATTTTACATTTTATGCCAAAGCCCATTGACTTACAAAGTGGTACATCTTTGGAGTGACTCTAGGAAGACCCAAAATATTTTATAGACAGTCACATTGGTAATGTGGCAGCCAATTTGTGTTTATTAAACTCCTACAGGCAGCATCACGACAGCGGCATAATTAGTGTTGGTAGTGTATACTGTGAATCGCCCTTACATTGTTCCAAATGTGTAGGAAGGAACTGCAGATGCTGGTTTACACCGAAGATAGACACAAAATGCTGGAGTAACTCAGAGCGGCAGGCAGCATCTCTGGAGAGAAGGAATGGATGACATTTCGGGTCGAGACCCTTCTTAAGACTGAGAGTCGGGGGAGATGGAAACGAGAGATATGGAAGGGTAAGGTGTGAAAAGGACAGATTAAAGGGGACGAAGTTGAAGGACAATGTAGAAAAGATCATTGTTAGTGGAGGGGGAAGTGACAATGTAAACTTGAATCAGGAGGAGAGACAGTCAGAACTAGGATGGGCAGAGAGAGGGAAAGCAAGAGTTATTTGACGTTGACAAAGGTGGGTTGTAAGCTGCCCAAGCAAAATAGTGCAGTGCCATTGCTTTCAACACTATAGCATTCTTTAAGAATGGGGTAGATGTTGTGTTCAAATCAATACAGACCCGGCCTTCAACTTACATCCTCTACACTATGTGCAAACATATTTCCAAATGTAGGTTAGTTTGGAGATACAGTGTGGAACCAGGCCTTTTGGCCAACCAAGTCTGTGTCGACCAGTACATTAGTTCTAACCTTCCCACTAGGGACAATGGGGAGGGTTATGGGGAGAAGGCAGGAGAATGGGGTTAGATCAGCCATGGTGGAGCAGACTTGATGGGCCGAATGGCCTTATGCTGCACCAATTCCTTGTGAGTGTGCTCCACCACTCAAATATGATCATGGCCAATCACTTATCTTGATACCACATTCCTGCTTTCATCCGAGACTCCTTCTTGCCATTTGTATCTGAAAAATGTATCTATCTCCTCCTTACACATATTCAGCAAATTTGGCCTCCACTGTCCTCAATTGAAATGAATGCCACAAGGCCACCATCCTCTGCGCACCTCAGCCCCAAGCCCTATGATGAGAGTGTGTGACTGCTTGTTCTAGACACCCCTGCCAGGGCAACGTCTTTCAGATGTCCAGGTTTAATGTCCTCAGAAATTTGGGAAGATTTATCTTGAACCCCTCTCCCTTTTCCAACCTCAAATGACATGTTACGACGGCATTATCTAACCTTGCGTTGTATAGTTATCCCGCCATCTCAGCGGGTTCATGGGAGGTCTCGTTCTGGATCTGTGTGAGAAATCTTCACGATCTTTCACCCAGAGGGTTGTGAATTGGTGGAGTTCCCTGCCGCAGGGGGCAGTGGAGGCCAAGTCACTGGATGGATTTAAGAGAGTTAGATAGAGCTCTAGGGGCTAGTGGAATCAAGGGATGTGGGGGAGAAGGCAGGCACGGGTTATTGATAGGGGACGATGAATGGCGGTGCTGGCTTGAAGGGCCGAATGGCCTCCTCCTGCACCTATTGTCTATTGACAATTTACACTTACACCAAGCCAACTAACCTACAAACACGCATGTCTTAAAGTGTGGGAGGAAACCGAAGATCTTGGAGAAAACCCATACAGGTGGGGAGAGGGGTGGGGGGTGGTGGGAACACACATGTTCTTTTAAAAATATTCTTGTTGTTGTTTACAATGTGTTTTACATAGTATCATGTTTCCATATCTGTTGTGGTGCCACAAGTAAGAATTGCATGATTCCGTTTCGGGACATATGACAAAAAAACACTCTTGTCCCTTCTGCGGTACAAATTTGGGCCATTTTCTACATGGAAGATATTAGCCAGGGAAACCAGGAACTGCAGATGCTGGTTTATACCAAAGATCGACACAAAGTGCTGGAGTGCGGGTCGGGCAGCATCTCTGGAGAAAAAGGGCGGGTAACGTTCAGTGTCAGGACCCTTCTTAAGAAGAACAATCCTCGAGTTACTGCTGCCGTACAATTGATATTGCTAGAAGGTGCAAAACTAACATATTCACAGAATGTTGGCTTGCTGAAGGTAAATTCACGCCAAGCTTTAAAGCAGGGCCGGGAACAATGTTTCGTTATTCGGTAAATACTTCTGAGTTTTACTCTCCTCTTCAAAAAGAATGGCTCGACCTTGAACAGAGAGGCATTTTGTGCAACAAGCAGCGTGTATTATTTGCTTGAACTTTGTACGTTGGCAGTTCCGCGGTGCCAACTCACCAGATCACAGCTCACTTCAAAGGTTCAGCTCTTGTGCTGCAATTTAAAAAAGGTTCTTTACCCCTCTCGGGCAAATATCAGGAGGTTTGATCGTTGCACAATGTGGGGGTGGGTCGAACCCGTCTCTCTCGGTGGTGATGGGGATAATATCTCCCCGCTCTGCTTTAGAATACTCTTCTCCCCAATTGCCAGTGTGTGTGTGTGTGTGTGTGTGTGTGTGTGTGTGTGTGTCTGTGTGTGTCTGTGTGTGTCTGTGTGTGTCTGTGTGTGTGTGTGTCTGTGTGTGTGTGTCTGTGTGTGTGTGTGTGTGTCTGTGTCTGTACGAACATGCACTGTACTCCCACTTTGTCCACTTCACCCTACTTTGAGCCCTGTATTAATTTACACGCCTCTAAATAAATTTACCAAAATAAGCTAATAATGTGAAAGCAATCAGTTCAATAACTTTAAAATCCCCTGGATTCTATTTCCAAGTGACCCTTGGGGTCTGAATGTAGTAGCTGCTTCATGCAGTGGATGCCTCGTGAGTTTATTTTTTACTTTAGCCAAGGACATTGCCTGTGCCGCCTAGCTATGGTGTTTTTAAATTTCTCTCGTGCTAATGTGAGTATGGGAATGAAAAATTAATGAACAAGGCGATTTTAGACAATAGACAATAGTTGCAGGAGTAGGCCATTCGGCCCTTCGAGCCAGCACCGCCATTTAATGTGATCATGGCTGATCATCCCCAATCAATACCCCGGTCCTGCCTTCTCCCCATATCCCCTGACTCCGCTATCTTTAAAAAGCCCTATCTCAGCTCTCTCTTGAAAGCATCCAGAGAACCGGCCTCCTGAGGCAGACCCCCCCCCCCCCCCCCCGCCCCCCCCCCCCAGGGCTGCCTTGCTTCCTACACATCATGGCTTAAGCTGGGGGGATGAAAACAAATCAGTTCAATAACACTAAAATACTTCTTTTTTTTTAACTTGGATTCTAGATAAAGTGTACTGGATTTGGTCTGGATTTATTAGCTGCTTTGTTCAGTGGATGGGTCGCCACTGTATATTTTCCACTCCAAGGGTTAAACGGAGTGTGGAGATGTTACACTAGTCGAATCTGAGCGATTTTCAGTAAGGGCGTTGCAATGCACGGGGCTTGCACTGGCGTGGAGTTTTTTTTTCGCCTCTCATATGAAAGCTCTAAAACAGCAACTAAAGGCAGCTCAGTGTTGTACGGTTGATGAAAGGATTAGAATGGGCTCCTTCGGGGCTTTCTTAAGAGGCTAAAGTAAATACAGGAAATTTAGTTACCTAGTTGTCCTGGGATACCTTTCTGCTCACCTGCTTGTAACAGCCGCATCCAGGCGATTCCAGATGGCTTTCATTCTGAACACTCAGAACTAGATCACTTACATGGGTCCCTTACGGCAATTAGCACACACAGTTTCAGTTCTCTGTGTGGTTTCCTCCATTTAAACTCATTAGTGACATCCCATGCCATTCCCCTCTTTTGAGCTCTCTTCCCCTCGCCGCTACTCCCCTGCAGCAACTCCCTACTTGCCTTCCCGTCCTCCAATCTCTCCTCCTCAGCTTTTGTTTTTTTTCTGTTGTGGCCACCCTTTCCTCTTTGTTTTTGATGGTCTCTTTCTCTCCTCTCTTCTGTCTCTCCCCTCTTTCTCCTCTTTCCTCTCGTCTCGCCTTTCGCTCGCTCTCCTTTCCTCCTCCCCTCTCCTTCCTTTCCTCTCCTTCCACTCTCCTTATTTCTTTTTAGTCCTCCCTCTTTTTTTCCCCCCCCTCTCCCTCATCTCCCCTTCCCTCTTCTTTTTTTCTCCTTTCACTACTCCTCCTCCCTCTTATTTCCCCCGTTCTTTTTTCCTCCCCAGAATCCTCTTTCTTCTTTCCTTCCCTACTCCCTCTCTCTCTTTCCTTCTCATGTTTCTCCACTCCATTTCTCTACCTTCCTTCCCAGCCTTGGTCCTCTCCCCTTTTCTTCTTCTATCCTCATCCGGCCTCCCTCCACTCCTCTTTCCCTTTCTTTTCCTCCCTTCCCTCTCCTAGTTCTCCCTCTCTCTCTTTTCTTCTATTTGTCGGTAATGAGGCTTGCACATCCGTCGCAAGGGTTGAATTGGAGGGCGTGACAGGTGGTGGAAGACCGGCAGGGGGTCGTGTTTTGGAGAACCTTTTAAATAATAAAGGGGATAGTCTTATATGGATGGGAAATCTTTCCCGTGCGGTTTTTTGAGCCCCCCAGTCGCTTTGTTTTCTCACGATCGCCCGCTCGTCCGGCGGTTTGCGCCTCCAGTGGGAGCGCCCGTAGGGTATTGAACCACGCGATAGCCCGTTTTCAATTCTGCTACGTAGAGGCTGCTTCCCATTGCTGACTTTTGCTTTTAGTGCTGCTCCCGTGTCCTCCGGGCGCCCTTACCGTTTCGAGTCGTTAACTAGCAGCTTGGTAGTAGTGCTCCGTGGCCGCTCGCGTTCTGCCTTTTCTGTTTCTCTTTTTGGCTCGTTCTTATTTCTTATTGGGGCTTGACCTTGCTCCTCTCCTTCCTAGTTTTCTACGAAGACGTTTCCCTTTTTTTTCCTTTTTTGTTTTTGGCTTTGTGCCGCGCCAGTCGCTTCGCCTCTTCTTGTTCTATCTTATTCGCAGCTTACAGCCCTGGCGGCTAGCCGCAATTCTTAACTTATCACGTGGGCGATCGCTTTCCATGGATTTCCCTTTTCTGTTTTATTCACATCTGCCGACGTTTTTGGCTGTGATCTCCCCTCTTTCTCCTAATAATCTACGTTTTCGTCCGTCTCTCATTCTTCCCTTTTTAATTTTACGAGCGGAGTAGCTCGTTGTCCTTCATGATCTCTTTTGTGCCTCTCCTATTTGTTCGCTCCCCTTATACCTTCGATATATCTCTTTACCCTCTATTATTTTATTCAGCGGAACTTACCTTTCCATGAACCCAGTGTCCCTAAAAAACTCTCACTTCGCCGCTCACTCTCCACTTTTGGTTTGTTGGTCGCTCCTTTTTCCCCTGTGCTTTCTTTTCCACTTTTTGCCCTTAAGGCCCGGAGGTCGTTGAGCGGGTCTTCTCTCTGTGTTTGCCTATTCTCCCAGCCTCGCGTTCCGTGTCCGTGCTGTTCTGCTTTGCTCCCCCCTTTTTCCCTTTCCTCCCCCCTCCGTTTTTTGTTGTCTTTCCCCCCCCTTTTTTTTTCCTGATGGCCGGTTGTTCCCGTTTGCTCTTGTGCTGTACTGTTTCTATTTTTCATGTCCCCCTCCCCTTTATCCTGTCCCCCTTCTAGTCCGGCGCCTTTATATGAAGATTTTTTTTCAACAAAGAAAGAAGGATACTGGATCTGTAAATTATGGATACCTACTGTAATGATATCCCAGACCTATTCTCTGGCTCTGGGGGTGATTAGAGTATGTGTACTCTTTACGTTGTTTATCTCGTTCCTTTCTTTTCTTTTTTGTTTTCTCACAGTCAGTATTTTCGGACGCCTCAGGATCTGCTGCTTGGGGTGGCGGGATGCTCTTTTCTTTCCTTGCCTTTGCTTTAACTCGATTCAGCCGCCTTCCTGAGCCGAGGGCGCTTCCTCCCGTTGTGTTGATAGGTTTTTATCGTTTTCATGTTCCACGGATAGATCAAAATCCTTTAATACGATATAAATGTAAGCGGGGTTGGCCAGTGGTGTTTTAGGTGAGCGAGAGGTAAGATAGGAAGATTGTTCCGAGTTGGGGCAGGGCCCAAGGTGGTAGCCGTTTACGGTATATTAGGGGGCCTTTGATGTGAATAAGTGACTATCTTTTTTTATGGACTTTCGCGATGATGACGGAAACAACACATTTTTTTTTTTTTTTTTTCCCAGAGTCAGTTGGCGACATCGTGGAATTCTCTGCCACATTCGAAGTAGTTGATTCTCTTTTGGGTCCCTTGTTTCATTGGCTATATTAATGAGGGGGATTTTGCGGCCCCTATGTTTATGTAGTTTTTAGAGTGCTTCGGCCTTGGGTGTTTTCTTGCTGCTATACGGGATCAGGGGGGTTCGTCCTACGCCTTAGGGTGTTATGGAGGGCGGGAAGGCAGCCCGGAGGAGGTGGCGACCGGGGCTCCCGAGTTGGTCAGTACGCGTACCCCGGGGGCTTGGCGATTAGCCCTTCACATATTTGCACTGGCCCCGGCGGGCGGGCCAGGCATCACCGGCCCCCCCCCCCCGCCACTCGATCCCCAGGCTTGCCTTTTTCTCTGCTCATTTATATGTTCCTGACAACTAATATTCAGTTGCTACAATGTGTCTGGTCCGTCTTCCGCAAAGGTATTAATATTTGTAATATTTTATTACACCATACCATTATTACTTAATTGACGAAGGGTCCCCCAACCCCAACAACAAAATCACTCTCAAAAGAAGTGCAGATGTGGGGGCTTACCAGATCGGGCCGGTGGGTTTGCTGGGTATCCGCATTCTTACTCACAATTCTTCCTGGGGTCGTGCGTTGGTTGTGACATTTCCCTGCGGCATGCCTTGCTTTTTTTTTTTTTTTTTTTCTTTTTTTGTTTTTTGTGTTTTGCGTTGTGCCTTGGGTCTTTTGATTTACTTTCTCCGTCTCCCTCGCCTTCTTATTCCCCCTTTGTTTTTCCTTTTCCCCCCCGGCTGCTCCTGGGTCCTCTGCGCTGGTCTCCCCGCCCCCCCTACCTCTCCGATCCCCTTTTCTTCCCTTCTTCTTTTCCTTTGTGTTTTTGTCTAACTACCCCCCCCTTTTCCGCGTTTCTCCCTTCCCCCACCCCTTCCCCCTCCTCTTCCCCCCCTTTCCTCCGCTCTCCTTCTTCTTTTTTCTCACCTTTCCGTTTCCCACTCGTCCCCTGCTCTCTTTTGCCATCTCTCTTCTCCCCCTCATTTCCATTTCTTCTTCCCCTCCCCCCCCCCCCCCCCCCCCCTACCCCTCCTCCTCTCCCCTACCTTCATTGCCCCCCCTCGACACCCTTACTGAGCCCCCCGCTCCCTTCCTTCTTTCTCCCTTCCACCCCCTCCTCCTCCGCTGTCCCTCCCCCCCTCCCCCCCCTGCATCATTCCTATATCCTCTAGCTCACGCTCTTACTCTTCCCTCTCTTCAGTCCCCCCGCCCCCCTTTGTCTAAAAACCGAAAACCTAACACCACGTAGGATAATGATCTAACCAACCCAAAAAGCACAGCCAGCAATCCCACAATACCAGAAAAAAACACAACGCCCACAAACCCAAGACCCACCACCACACCAAAACACTTACAAAAAGAGTAAAACAAAATGAACCAGAAATCAATAAAAACACCATAAACCCAAAAACTAATCAACAAACACCACCCCCCCACCACCAGACAAAGGAGCCCACCCCCCCCCCAACCACGCGACAAGACAACAACCAATCCAAGCCCACACAACCCACAAACATTACCCCATCCCTGCGCAACCACACCCCAAACAAAAACCAAAGCCAAATACAAAAAAAAACAAAAAAAAACAAAAAACACCCACACCACCATCCAACATTACAACACACAGAACCAACAATCCCACAACATACTAACACTTAATTTAACAAGACACATTCCAAACAAAGCATAAGAAGAGCGCCACCCCACCTATAAGACCAGAATAGAAGAACACACAACACTCCACACCATGCACCAACCCCGAACAAGGCACGCCAAAATACACAATTCACCACGCCACCCCCCCGTACGCCCCCACACCCCCCAACGTCTAACCCCAACCAACGCGCCCCCCCACAACAAACCCTTCCAAAACAACCAAAACCCCTCTCAAGAGCGAGTGTCCTGCTGACCCCCCTGGAGAGAAGCCAGAGACACGTTTCGTAGGGGTGTAGTCCCATAAAACATAGGATTTAAACTCGCGATTCGCTATCCAACACGACAACCACCAACACACAATCCACCGGCCCAAAAAAACCCAAAACCACCCAAACAACCAACCAGCACAACACCCCCTCACCCCGCATCACACCTAAACCCATAAAAAACCTACCACGCCCAACAACCCACCAAGCAGCAGAACCACAACAACACCCAACAACATATCAAAACAACCCCCCAAACCCGTTCCATGCCCCAAACTATTCTACACAAACTCCTGTCCATGCACCTTCCCATCATTGCAAGCCCTGCCAAAGGACAAAGTCGTGACCATCTTTTCTAGCTGCTCGTTGATATCCATTTTATTCTACCCTGAAGAACTGTGGGATATTGGTCCATGTAAAGGTGCTAGATAAATGCAGACTGGTGTTGTGGCTATGAGTGCTGTTGTTAGTTCAGTTTACTGTGACACAGTAGTTGGGTGTTGCTACCTCATAGTCCCAGAAATACAAGTTCAGTCCTCGCCATGGCTACTGTCTGGGTGGTGTTGGCATCTTTTCATAAGATCTTAAGTGATAGGAGCAAAATTAGGCCATTCGGCCCATCAAGTCTACTCCATTCAATCACGGTTGATCTATCTCTCCCGCCTAACTCCATACTCCTGCCTTCTCCCCATAACCCCCGACACCGGGACTAATCAAGAATCTATCTATCTCTGCCTTAAAAATATCCAGACTTGGCCTCCACAGCCTTCAGTGGCAAAGAATTCCACCCTCTGCCCTTTGTTGGATCGTGTTGTGGCAACAGGCAAGGAATTTGCATTGGGAAAGTTGAAAGTTACATAAACTTAATATAGAGGGTGCATGGAACCAGCTGCCAAAGGAGGTAGTTGAGGCTGGGACTATCCCAACATTTAAGAAACAGTTAAACAGTACATGGATAGGACAGGTTTGGAAGGATATGGACCAAACGCTGGCAGGCGGGACTAGCGTAGCTGAGACATGTTGGCAGGTGTAGGCAAGTTGGGCCGAAGGGCCTGTTGTTTCCACACTGTGTGTAGTGGTGAGTCTGTGGAATTCTCTGCCTCAGAGGGCGGTGGAGGCCGGTTCTCTGGATGCTTTCAAGAGAGAGCTAGCTAGGGCTCTTAAAGGTAGTGGAGTCAGGGGATATGGGGAGAAGGCAGGAACGGGGAACTGATTGGGGATGATCAGCCATGGCGGTGCTGGCTTGAAGGGCCGAATGGCCTACTCCTGCACCTATTGTCTATTGTTTGCAAGATGCCGAATAATGAACCGCAGGTTACCACTGCGGCAATGCTGTGAAGGCTGATTTTATCGTTGCCTCAAGTCTGCACTCCCACCATTTCCGTAAACCAACGATATCTCAATCTTGTGTTTCAATATTACTAAATTATATAAAAAAAACTTTCCAGATCACAAGTGAAGCTGTACTTAAAAAAAAAAAAAAAAAAAAAAAGACTCTGTTGAAGACTGATAGCTTGTGTCTTTACCTTAGGCATTTGGCCCATTCCTGTCGCTGGCTGGTTTAAGAAAGTGGGGGAAAGGTCAGTGTGTTTTGTAAGGGAGAGAAGAAAAAAAAAATCTGTTGAACGAACGGTAGCTCTCGCCCAGAAAGAAAATAACAACCCACAGAAAAGTCCAGCACGGAAGCGGGAAGTTATTTTGAAGAAAGCTCTTCAACTTTCACTCACTTGGCCCCGTGCCACGTTACTAGTCTCAGTTTTATTTTAAAAACAACAGAATACGAAGAACCGTTTGGAAAAAAAAAAAAAAAAAAAAAAAAGGCCATCTCCTATTTTGCAGATAAAAGACTTTTAATATGCAGTCAACTTCAACTTTCACCCAGTTGGCTGGTGACCAGAACTGCCGGATTTCATTTGTCAGAAATTCCTAAACAGCCCATTGTCTGGGAAAATCCTCCTCCTCCTCCTCCTCCTGGTTTTCAGCCTAGCCCTGTGCAAGCACTGTGCCATTTAGAGGGACAGTCCCTTGTATTGATCAGACCCCCCAACACAAGGAGTGCCCAGTTCTGGGATCGGACACAGAATCAGTCATTACACAAAGCAGATTGTGTAATGTCACTCTACAGATAGACATTTTAAACTCAATTTAAAGAAAGGAGCAGCATTATCGTTTATATTCCATTCTGCCCCTTATGTTTATATTAAACATTAAGCAGCCTTGTGCAAGAAGGAACTGCAGGGTGAGATAGACCCCAAAAAAGCTGGAGTAACTCAGCAGGGACAGCATTTTCTATCTTACACAACGAGGAACTGCAGGTGATGGTTTTCACTGAAGATGGACACAAAATGCTGGAGTAACTGGGTGGTGAATCTGTGGACTTCAATGGATATTTTTAAGCAGATACTTGATTGATAAGGGTGTCAGGGGTGATGGGGAGAAGGCAGGAGAATGGAGTTGATAGATCAGCCATGATTGAATGGCAGAGTAGACTTGATGGGCCAAGTGGCTTAACTCGGCTCCCAGAACTTGTGAACTTAGCGGGTGGGGCAGCATCTCTAGAGAGTGGGAATGGGTGATGTTTTGGGTCGAGACCCTTCTTCAGATTCAGGGAAGAGGGAAACGAACAATTGGTTCCTCTCGCAGCTTTTATTTTCGGATGCTTTTGATCTCGATTGCCTTTAATAGTCAGTCCTGTATTAATACCTTATACCAGATTAATTCACAAAGAATAATTGGAAAAGAGAAGCCACACCATCCATTTTCTATTATGTATCCACTCTGAAGCTACTAGTTCCCAGCAAGATAGTCAAGTCAAGTCACATTTATTTATATAGCTCATTTAAAAAACAACTCTCGTTGGCCAAAGTGCTTTACGTTTGTTATAAGAATAGTATAAACAAACAAACTACATACATATATACATGTAGCCCTCGCTCAGTGGACGTCAGGAAAGGCTTGGGAGTAGAGATGAGTTTTTAGTGTTGACTTAAAGGAGTCGATGGAGGGGGCTGTTCTGATGGGAGGGGGGGTGATGATGCTGTTCCACAGTCTAGGAGCTGCAACCGCAAAGGCGCGGCCGGTCGCCCCTGAGCTTATGCCTAGACCGCGGGATGTTCAGCAGCCCCAAGTCGGCCGATCTGAGGGACCTGGAGGTGGTGTGGTCGGCGAGAAGACTTTTAATGTAGGAGGGGGCAAGCCCATTGAGGGCATTGTAGACATAGAGGAGGGTCTTGAAATGTATACGATAGATCCTTCATGACTCAACTGCAATATTGAAGGCGTCGTGCACCATGAAGATCAGCTCTCAGGATACGAGTACAGGAGAAAGCCACATTCAATTCCTTTCCCCCCCCCCACACCGACAGCTACGAACTATGGCAGACAGGTTCCCTTTATCGTGCCTGCGTACCGACTGGCCTGTTTTGCCAACAAATTGTTAGAACAAACAATCACAGAATGTACAGTGTTTTCTACAGGCAGAATCTCAGAGGAATTGGCCCGCAACGCTCCCTGCTCATTACTCATCAAGTGCCCTTTCCCCTACTTGGCAGCCGGCCGGGAAGACATTCCTTGTGTAGCCGTGCTGCACACAACGTTCACAGTCCAGCTGGATCTCCGTACCAATTTAACCTCCGCTCAACAGGCATCCGTCAACTTGCAATCCCAGGTTAAGTGATTCAGAGTCCCCAGTACACAGCTGGAGCAGGCCAGGAATGACATGGCTCCATGTACACTACCATTTGTATTGGACACAAAATGCTGGAGTAACTCAGCAGGACAGGCAGCATCTCTGGAGAGAAGCAATGGGTCTATTGGTATTGAATGGGCGGTATTGCATGTCTGTTTAATCTGTGTATGTGTGTGTCTGTGTGTGTCAGTGTGTGTTAGTGTGTGTTAGTGTGTGTTAGTGTGTGTTAGTGTGTGTGTGTGTGTGTGTGTTAGTGTGTCTCTCTGTGTTAGTATGTGTGTGTGTGTGTGTGTGTGTGTTAGTGTGTCTCTGTGTGTTAGTGTGTGTGTGTGTGTGTGTGTGTGTGTGTGTGTGTGTGTGTGTGTGTGTGTGTGTGTGTGTGTGTGTGTGTGTGTGTCTCTGTGTGTTAGTGTGTCCGTGTGTGTGTGTGTGTGTGTGTGTGTTAGTGTGTGTGTGTGTCTGTGTTAGTGTGCGTGCGCGCGTGTGTGTGTGTGCGCCCAATGCACATGCCAGTGTCTGCCTATATTGCAGAGATAGACACAAAATGCTGGAGTTTAAGAATAAGGGGCAAGCCATTTAGAACGGAGATGGGAGAAAAAAAATTTTCACACTGAGTTGTGAATCTGTGGAATTCTCTGCCTCAGAAAGCAGTGGAGGCCAATTCTCTGGATGCTTTCAAGAGAGTTAGATAGAGCTCTTAAAGATAGCGGAGTGAAGGGATATGGGGAGAAGGCAGGAACGGGGTACTGATTATGGATGATCAGCCATGATCGCAGTGAATGACGGGTTTTACATGTACCTGAAGCTTTTACTGCCTCGATGGGGGGATCAGCAACAGAGAGAGTAATGGTGTTGATTCCAATGATCTGGGTTCAACCCATTCCTCTGATGTTGCATGCGTGCTGGAGTCAGCATGCTCGTAGTCACCATGCGAGCTTCCTCCAAGTGAGACCACACTCAACAGATGTGCAGGTTAGTGAGTCAATGAAGGGTGTGTTGTGAGTGGTGGAATCTGGTGGTAATAGAGGCCATGAGAGAAATAGAAGGTGTGATTACTGGAAATGGCAGCTGGGTGGTCAAAATAAGCTGCGGGCCAAAGGGCCTAATTTGTGGTAGGAATGAGCTGCAGATTACACTGAAGATAAGCCACAAAACGCTGGAGTAACTCAGCGGGCCAGGCAGCATCTCTCATTCCTTCTATCCAGAGATGCTGCCTGTCCCACTGAGTTACTCCAGCATTTTGTGCCCATGTTGTGGTGTATGGGTGCAATGAGAGGAGTGGTCTTTTCAGAATTCCCACATGAAGTGTAGGCTCGATCAGCAAATCTTGCAACATTATTTCCTAATCATTCAGATGTACAGTACTTACTGTCGGCTAGTGTTGGTTCATCACTGGGGCGAGGGTGAGGAAATATGTCCATCCTTCGCTTGAGGATCAATTTCCAACTTGGACTGTCCTTGAGGTGTAATCTGCTTTCTTGAAGCTGTAAAAAAAAAAAAAAAATAGCATCATAGAACATAGAAAATAGATGCAGGAGTAGGCCTTTCAGCACTTCGAGCCAGCACCGCCATTCAATGTGATCATGGCTGATCATCCACAATCAGTACCCCGTCCCTGCCTTCTCCCCATATCCCCTCAACTCCACTATCTTTAAGAGATCTATCTAACTCTCTCTTGAAAGCATCCAGAGAATTGGCCTCCACCGCACTCCGAGGCAGAGAATTCCACAGATTCACAACTCTCTGGGTGAAAATGTTTTATCCTCATCTCCGTTCTAAATGGCCGACCCCTTATTTAGAATATTATGTATCTACAGTCTTGGTCAGCGTTTGTTGTGTTGTGTTGTGTTGGTACGACGCATTGCATCTCTCTTCTCCTCCACACGTTAGTATTTTGCCACGACACTGTCCTGTGGCAACACACACACACACACACACACACACAGTGAATCCTGGCACAATGATCCAACACCAAGTCTGGACTAGAACAAATTCCAATCCTCTCCACACCCAACGACTCCAACCCCTGGGAAAAAAAACCAAGCTGGAATCTGGGCGATTACAGACCTCTTCACCACCGTTCCAGATTCAGTAGGCTTCCCTGCTTCTCCGACCAAAGACCAGTTACCACATAGGTAGACCCCAAAGGTGCTCCCAGAGTCCCTCAACGGGGCAAGCAGCTCCTCTGGAGAAAAGGAATAGGTGATGTTTCGGGACAAGGCCCACCATTCCTTTGGTCTCGAAGGGTCTCAATCCGAAACACCGACAATTCCTTTTCTCCAGAAGCGCTGCCTGACCTGCTGAGTTACTCCAGCTTTTTGTGTCTAGTTTGGTGTAAACCAGCATCTATAGTTCCGTCCCATCAGTTATCTCAGGCTGGGTCCATATTAACAGCATGTCCTACATTTCCTGTACAGTGATGATATTTTCTTCCATACACACAACATTTAACTGTTAAATTCCTGTGTATAATTAGTGCTGATCAAATAGTGAAAAACGTGGATAGAGTGGATGTGGAGGGAACGTTTCCACCAGTGGACGAGTCTCGGACCGGAGGTCATATCCTCCGAAAAAAATGACATGCCTTTAGGAAGGAGATAAGGGGGAATTTCTTTAGTCAGAGGGTGGTGAATCTGTGGAATTCATTGCCGCAGATGGCTGTGGAGGCCAAGTCAGTGGATATTTTGAAGGTGGTGATCGACAGATTCTTGATTAGTACGGGCGTCAGGGGTTATGGGGAGAAGGCAGGGGAATGGCGTTGAGAGGGAAAGATGATTGAATGGGGAATAGGCTTGATGGGCCGAATGGCCTAATTCTGCTCGTACAACTTATGAATTTATGATCACATTGCCACTTGTGTCAACAGGACCCTCTTTTTTTTTTTTTAAACCAAAAATAATTGTGATCAACTATGTACAAAAACACACAAACATACCAACAAACCCGCCACCATACTACAAAATAAACCAATATACTTAAATATTAAGTCACTATTTCCCCATCCTTATTGAGGATCATTCGACCCCCCCAGCGATCCCAGACATCCCCCAGGGCAACCGTGGACCGCGAGTTATCCTTTTCTAGTGCCACCCGGGCCCGGACGTAACCCTGGACAAGGGGCAGGCAGCCGGCTCAGGCGGGGCCCAGTTCCGCTGCGACTCGCGGATGGATGGTCAGCTTGACCAGGCCTAGGACATCAGCACCCTCCTCGTATGTGTGTGTGTACATACACCCACACACACCCACACCCACACACACACACACCCACACCCACCTTGCTTTGCAGAACCTTGATCTGGATGTTCTGTTTGTCCAGCTGCCACTGTTGGTCTTTGATTCTCGTCAGCAGTTCATCGATGTTTTTACTTTGATTTTCCATAATCGACTGCAAAAAAAAAAAAAAAAAACCTCAAATGATTGGACAAATAAACTTTTTACAAAGTGCACAAGTACTTTTATATACATTTACAAAGTAAATAAACACTTTACTAAAGTATGCAGTTTAAACACAGCGGTAGAGTTGCAGCCTCACAGCGCCAGAGACCCGGGTTCGATCCTGACTACGGGTGCTGTCTGTACGGAGTTTGTACGTTTCCCCTGCGACTGCGTGGGTTTTCTCCGGGTGCTCCGGTTTTCTCCTACACTCAAAAAGGCTTTCTAGGTTAATTTGGCTTTGGTGAAATTGTAAATTGCCCCTAGTGTGTGTAGGATAGTGTTAGTGTGCGGGGATCGCTGGTCGGTGTGGACTCGGTGGGCCGGAGGGACTGTTTTCACACTGCATCTCTAAAGTCCAAAGAACAAACAAACAAACACTGACAGAGATATTTGGATCTTTAAACAGATTATCTGCTCGTTTGTTAATTCGCTAATTGGGGGAATTTACATGAGGAAAGTTGAAAGTTACATCAATTGAAGATAGACACAAAATGCTGGAGTAACTCAGCGGGACAGGCAACATCTCTGGGTAGAAGGAATGGGTAACGTTTCGGGTCGAGACCCTTCTTCAGAACGAGAGTCAAGGGAGAGGTGAGATGCAGAGACAGGGAAGAGCAAGGTGTGAAAACGAGACAAAGGGGATGGCTTGCTGCTGCAAGCAAGAGTTTCACTGTTCCACCTGGAACATACGACAATAAAACACTCTTGAAGATCAAGCTGAATGTAGAATAGATTATTGTTAGCTAGGAGAATAAGGAGCAAGCCATGTAGAACGGAGACGAGGGAACATTTTTTCTCACAGAGAGTTGTGAGCCTGTGGAATTCTCTGCCTCAGAGGGCGGTGGAGGCCGGTTCTCTGGATGCTTTCAAGAGAAAGCTAGATATGGCTCTTAAAGATAGCGGAGTCAGGGGATATGGGGAGAAGGCAGGAACGGGGTACTGATTGGGGATGATCAGCCATGATCATATTGAATGGCGGTGCTGATCATCCAACTCGGTATCCTGTACCTGCCTTCTCTCCATACCCCCTGATCCCTTTAGCCACAAGGGCCACATCTAACTCCCTCTTAAATATAGTCAATGAACTGTGTGGCCTCAACTACCTTCTGTGGCAGAGAATTCCAGAGATTCACCACTCTCTGTGAGAAAAATGTTTTCCTCATCTCGGTCCTAAATGATTTCCCCCTTATCCTTAAACTGTGACCCCCTGTTCTGGACTTCCCCAACATTGGGAACAATCGGCCCGAAACGTTGCCTATTTCCTTCGCTCTGCACCCGCTGAGTTTCTCCAGCACTTTTGTCCGCCTTCGATTTTCCAGCATCTGCAGTTCCTTCTTAAACACAGCACGACCACTAGAATGGTACACAGACTTTTGGTACACGCAGCTCACGTCTCCCACCCTCGGCACTATCTGTTCCAGTTTCCGAGTTGGTAAACATGTCCAATTCACTGCTAGACTATTCCTCGACCTCTGGCTTTAATGTTTTTTTTGGAGAGGGGGTTGTGGGGTTGGGGCACCTTTGGCTGTAGCTGAGCCACACAGGATGTATCACCCCGGGTGAACTTTTTTTTTTAAACACACATTCTCACTGAGCGGTTAGAATTAGAACGAGTCAGCTCCTACCGAAGGTAACGTTCACTGTAATTTCACCAAATGCCACTCATCTCGCGTTTACCCGAGACTCGATTGATCCACGCGTTATTTTATTAACACAGGTTTTAGAGGTGGAATTAGGACATTCGGCCCATCAAGTCTATTCCGCCACACAAAATCACGACTTAAATATCGCTGATCACGACTTTATTAAAGATTTTTTACCGTGTTTGAACCGGAGACATTTTGATGTGCAGAAAGGAACTGCAGATGCTGGTTTACACCGAAGATAAGACACAAAATGCTGGAGTAACTCAGTGGGGACAGGCAGCATCTCTGGAGAGAAGGAATGGGTCGATACCTTTCTTCAGACTGATTCGACCCAAACCTTCTCTCCAGAGATGCTGCCTGTCCCGCTAAGTTACTCAGGCATCTTGTAAACCACCATCTGCAGTTCCTTCCTACACAGACCAGCGAGATTCTTGCCTGCAGCAGCACAACACAATATGTAAACGCGCGACACTGTAAACAATATCATAAACGAGGGGAGGAAAAAGTTCAGCGTGCGTCTGAAGCAATATCTCGACCCGAACCGCCACCTATCCCTTCTCTCCAGAGGTGAATAGACATTAGGTGCAGGAGTAGGCCATTCGGCCCTTCGAGCCAGCACCGCCATTCAATGTGATCACGGCTGATCATCCCCAACCTGCCTTCTCCTGCTCGAAGGGCCGAATGGCCTCTACTCCTGCACCTATTTTCTATGTTTCTATGAAACCCAAAGGAAATAGGTAACGTTTCGGGTCGAAACCCAAAGGGTTTCGGCCCGAAACGTTGCCTATTTCCTTCGCTCCATAGATGCTGCTGCACCCGCTGAGTTTCTCCAGCACTTTTGTCTACCTGGTAGTCATACTGTACCTTTCCATCGGTATAAATATTGACTTCCCCTAACTTCGAGTCGCCCTTGCTCCCCACCCCCACACATCCTTCCCAGTTCCCCGACCAGTCCTCCCCATTTCATTTTCACCTGTCTGCTGTGTTTTGTCACCTTCTCAATAGACAAGAGGTGCAGGAGTAGAGGCCATTCGGCCCTTCGAGCCAGCACCGCCATTCAACGTGATCACGGCTGATCACCCCCCAACCTGCCTTCTCCCCATATCCCCAGACGCCGCTATCTTTAAGAGCCCTATCCAGCTCTCTCTTGAAAGCATCCAGAGAACCTGCCTCCACCCCCCTCTGATTCAGATTCAGATTCAATTTTAATTGTCATTGTCAGTGTACAGTACAGAGACAACGAAATGCACTGAGGCAGAGAATTCCACAGACTCACCGCTCTCTGTGAGAATAGGTGAGTGAATGCCTGTCCCGCTGAGTTACTCCAGTTTTTTGTGTCTATCTCGAGTCCAGAATGTTGGAGTAACTCAAGCCGGGACTGGCATCCATTCACCCATCCATGCCTGGAGAGAGGGGAGGGGAATGGGTGGATGTTTCGAGCCGAGACCTTGCTTCAGACGACTCTATGCACAAAGCTGCGGTGGGTAAAAACTCACTCTGATACTGTTGTCGTTGTCCAGGCCGCTCGACTCCGCTCCCCTCCCGCTGGCCAGTCTCCCCACCTTCTCCTGCAGGCTCTGCAACGCCTGGTCCATCCTCAGCCGGTCGCGACCCATCTCCTCCACCTTGTCCCGCAGGGGGCCGGCTTGGACGAGGCGAGTGTCGGCCAGCTCGCCCAGCGTCAGGTTGTGAGCCCGCAGTTGCTCCGTCACTCCCCGCAGCTGATCCCTGGTGCGGTCAACGTGTTGCTTCAGCCCGTGGCCGAGCTGCAGGAGGCCGTGGGCGATCAGGTTCACCTCGTCCCAGGACGCGAACTGCATCCTCCTCTCCTTGGCCGAGGAACCTTTCCTATCGCCGAGGTGATTGCACATAGCCCGGGAGCAGCTAGCGGCATAGAGAGCTATGCACAGCGCTCCACCTAGAGCCAGCTTCATTCTCCCCTGCTTTCAAAATAAAGTTGCCTCTTTTTGTTATTTATCTCTCTTTCTCCTCTTTCTTTCTCTCTATCTATCTCTCTCTCTCTCTCTCTCTCTCTCTCTCTCTTTCTCTCTCTTTCTCTCTATCTATCTCTCTCTCTCTCATTCCAACTCTTTCTCTCTCTCCCACTCGCTCCCTCTCTCCTTCTCTTTCTCTCTCTCTCTCTCTCTCCTCTCTCTCTTTCTCTTTCTCCCCTTCGCTCTCTTTCTCCTTCTCTCTCTCTCTCTTCTTTATTGAGTCTCTTCTCTTCTCCTCTCTCTGTGCCTTTTTTTCCAATCCTTCCACCACAGTCCTCAAGTCTCCTGTGTTTGCTCGCTGCCTCTCTCTCCAATTGTCCCCCCTTTAATAGCAGCGTTAGCGGACACGCCTCTTCGCCAGCATATACACGGTGGCAAACGCGACGAGGGAACGTCTCCAAACACTCCCCCCCCCCCCCCCCCCCCCCCCCCCCCCCCCCCTCCTCACGGGCAGAGAGCGGAAAAAAAAACACGTTGAAAAACTAGTCACAGCTGTTTTGCCGAAGAGTTTTTTGTTTTTTTTACAAAGTACAAAAAGAATCTAGTTTTCAAACTGCGCTACCTTCCCAAAGGGAAGAAGTGCAGACGCTGGTTTCAATCGAAGTTGGCCATATGCAGAGTAGTGCCCCATGTCGACTACACATTCAGAAGGTAGACACAAAATGCTGGAGAAACTCAGCGGGTGCAGCAGCATCTATGGAGCGAAGGAAGTAGGCAACGTTTCGGGCCGAAACCCAAAGGAAATAGGCAACGTTTCGGGCCGAAACCCAAAGGAAATCGAAACCCAAAGGGTTTCGGCCCGAAACGTTGCCTATTTCCTTCGCTCCATAGATGCTGCTGCACCCGCTGAGTTTCTCCAGCATTTTTGTCTACCTTCGATTTTCCAAGCCGTGACTCCTCGCAACCTGCACCGCCATTCATGGCTGATCATCCAACTCAGTATCCCATCCCTGCCTTCTCTCCATACCTTTAGCCACAAGGGCCGCATCTAACTCCCTCTTAAATATAGCCAATGAACTGTGGCCTCAACTACCTTCTGCGGCAGAGAATTCCAGAGATTCACCACTCTCTGTGTGAAAAAAAGTTTTCCTCATCTCGGTCCTAAAAGATTTCCCCCTTATCCTTAAACTGTGACCCCTTGTTCTGGACTTTGGACTTCTGGACTTCAGCATTTTGTGTCTGCCTCAGCATTACATCTCTGTTTTTTGTATTCCCAGTCCTTGGCATAGAAACATAGAAACATAGAAAATAGGTACAGGAGTAGGCCATTCGGCCCTTCGAGCCTGCACCGCCATTCAATATTATCATGGCTGATCATCCAACTCAGTATCCTGTACCTGCCTTCTCTCCATATCCCCTGATCCCTTTAGCCACAAGGGCCACATCTAACTCCCTCTTAAATATAGCCAATGAACTGTGGCCTCAACTACCTTCTGCGGGAGAGAATTCCACAGATTCGCCAGTCTCTGTGTGAAAAATGTTTTCCTCATCTCGGTCCTAAAAGATTTCCCCTTTATCCTTAAACTGTGACCCCTTGTTCTGGACTTCCCCAACATCTGGAACAATCTTCCTGCATCTAGCCTGTCCAACCCCTTAAGAATTTTGTACGTTTCTATAAGATCCCCCCTCAATCTTCTAAATTTCCCCCCTTCGATAAATACGTCCCCACTCTGTGCCTGGGAAGTTTTGCTCTGCTTTGGACGTTGGATTTCCTTCGGTTTTTGAGACCAAGGGCTGCTTTAATTAGGGGGTTCTTTTTGGCACTACCTCTCCCAAGGAACTCGGAGTTTAAGAGTTTAAGAAGGAAGTGCAGATGCTGAAAATTGAAGGTAGACAAAAAGTGCTGGAGAAACTCAGCGGGTGCAGCAGCATCTATGGAGCGAAGGAAATAGGCAACGTTTCGGGCCGAAACCCTTTGGGTTTCGACCCGAAACGTTACCTATTTCCTTTGGGTTTCGGCCCGAAACGTTACCTATTTCCTTCGCTCCATAGATGCTGCTGCACCCGCTGAGCTTCGGCCCGAAACGTTGCGTATTTCCTTTGGGTTTCGGCCTGAAACGTTACCTATTTCCTTTGGGTTTCGGCCCGAAACGTTGCCTATTTCCTTTGGGTTTCGGCCCGAAACGTTGCCTATTTCCTTCGCTCCATAGATGCTGCTGCACCCGCTGAGATTCTCCAGCACTTTTGTCTACTTTGGGGTGTAAGAGGATGGTTGAAGATTGGGGAATATGCACGTGATTCGCTGGCAGTAAGGGGAAGTTTCATTTGAAGAAAGATCAGGGTTGGCTTCAGTCGATTAAATTCGAATGGCAACTTTTTTCATATTTTAATCTGTGGTATTTCTTCAGAAAAGCTATTTAAAAGACAAAAAAAAAAATGTCACTGTTAGCATTTATAGATATATAATTTGAAATCATGGTTTATGCTTCCCAAATGGTCA